>NC_041381.1:374656143-374701267 GCF_002162155.2 Triticum dicoccoides | reverse complement strand
ACCGTGGGGGGGGCGACGGGTCGGAAAGGGGGCGGCGACGGGGCGTGGAGGGGCGGCGCTCCTCGAGGGCGGTCCACCGGTGGCTGCGGCGGGGAGGCGGCCGCGGGGAGGCTCGAGAGGGGGGTGGAGAGGCAGGGAGGGGATGGCGACCGGGCGGGGTGGGGACGGCGACGGGGCGGCGACGGAGAGGTGGTGGGCCAGTGTGTGGTGACGGGGAGGCGGCGGTTCTCGTCGGGCAGATAGGAGAGAAGGAGAAAGAGAGATGGCAACAGCGGGGGCATGGGCCGTTATCATATTTTCAAGCTTGTCGTCCGTGTCTCCTTTGTCGTCCGCAAGCTGATGGCAACGACCTCTCTGCCATCCCCTGACGGACGGCAAAGAGGGGGCCCGTTAGGGCTTAATAGCTAGTGGGCTAAACACCCTCTTTGTCATCTCCTAGCAGACGGACGACAAAGAAATGACTGATGGCAAAGCATTACTTTGTTGTCCGCTGCCTCTTTGTCGTCTGCTTTCTGGTGGCTAATGGCAAGCCATTCTTTGTCGTCCGCTAGATGACGGCAAAGAGGGGGCAGACGGAAAATCTTCGGATTCCAGTAGTGATCCCCCCTACGGCAGGGTGCCGGAACAGGGTCCTGATTGGTTTTTGGTGGCTACAGAGGCTTGCGGCGGTGGAACTCCCAATCTAGGTTATTTTCTGGAGGTTTGGGGATTTATAGGAGAGGTTGGCACCGAGAACAAGTCAGGGGGCCCACGGGAAGTCCACGAGGCACAGGGGCACGCCCCAAGGGGTGGGTGCACCGTCCACCCTCATGGGGCCCATGGGACTCCCCTCTGATAACTTTTCATTCTAGTATTTTTTATATGTGCCAAAAAAATCTCCGTCGGTTTTCAGCGCATTCCGAGAACTTTTATTTCTGCACAAAAAAACAACACCACGGTAGTTCTGCTGAAAACAACGCCAGTCCGGGTTAGCTCTAACCAAATCACACCAAAAGCATGTAAAAATATTATAAACATGGCATGAATACATCAAAAATTATAGATACATTGGAGACGTATTAGCATCCCCAAGCTTAATTCCTGCTCGTCCTCGAGTAGGTAAATGATAAAAACAGAATTTTTGATGTGGAATGCTACCTAACATATTTATCAATGTAATCTTCTCTATTGTGGCAAGAATATTTAGATCCATAAGATTCAAAACAAAAGTTTAATATTGATATAAAAATAATAATACTTCAAGCATACTAACAAAGCAATCATGTCTTCTCAAAATAACATGGCCAAAGAAAGCTATCCCTACAAAATCATATAGTCTGGCTATGCTCTATCTTCATCACACAAAATATTCAAATCATGCACAACCCCAGTTTCAGCCAAGCAATTGCTTCATACTTTAGTATTCTCAAACTTTTTCAATCTTCACGCAATACATGAGCGCGAGCCATGGACATAGCACTATAGGTGGAATAGAAGGGTGGTTGTGGAGAAGACAAAAAGGAGAAGATAGTCTCACATCAACTAGGCGTATCAACGGGCTATCGAGATGCCCATCAATAGATATCAATGTGATTGAGTAGGGATTGCCATGCAACGAATGCACTAGAGCTATAAGTGTATGAAAGCTCAAAAAGAAACTAAGTGGGTGTGCATCCAACTTGCTTGCTCACGAAGACCTAGGGCATTTTGAGGAAGCCCATCATTGGAATATACAAGCCAAGTTCTATAATGAAAAATTCCTAGTATCTTAAAGTGACAACATAGGAGAGTCTCTATCATGAAGATCATGGTGCTACTTTGAAGCACAAGTGTGGTAAAAGGATAGTATCATTGCCCCTTCTCTCTTTTTCTCTCATTTTTTGGGGCTTCTCTTTTTTTTGGCCTCTTTTATTTTATTTTTTTATTTTCGCCTGGAGTCTCAACCCGACTTGTGGGGGAATCATAGTCTCCATCATCCTTTACTCACATGGGACAATGCTCTAATAATGAAGATCATCACACTTTTATTTACTTACAACTCAAGAATTACAACTTAATACTTAGAACAAAATATGACTCTATATGAATGCCTCCGGCGGTGTACCGGGATGTGCAATGATTCAAGAGTGACATGTATGAAAAATTATGAATGGTGCCTTTGCCACAAATACGATGTCAACTACATGATCATGCAAAGCAATATGACAATGATGGAGCGTGTCATAATAAACGGAACAGTGGAAATTTGCATGGCAATATATCTCGGAATGTCTATGGAAATGCCATAATAGGTAGGTATGGTGGCTGTTTTGAGGAAGATATATTGTGGGTGTATGGTACCAGCGAAAGTTGCGCGGTACTAGAGAGGCTAGCAATGGTGGAAGGGTGAGAGTGTGTATGATCCATGGACTCAACATTAGTCATAAAGAACTCACATACTTATTGCAAAAATCTACAAGTCACCAAAACAAAGTACTACATGCATGCTCCTAGGGGAAGGGTTGGTAGGAGTTAACCATCGCGTGATCCCGACCTCCACCCATAAGGAAGAATATCAATAAATAAATCATGCTCCAACTTCATCACATAACGGTTCACCATACGTGCATGCTACAGGAATCACAAACTTTAACACAAGTATCTCTCAAATTCACAATTACTCCACTAGCATGACTCTAATATCACTATCTTCATATCTCACAACAATCATAAGGAATCAAACTTATCATAGTATTCAATGCACTTTAGATGAAAGTTTTTATTCTATCCCCCTTGGATGCCCATCATATTAGGACTAATTTTATAACCAAAGCAAATTACCATGTTGTTCTAAAAGACTCTCAAAATAATATAAGTTAAGCACGAGAGTTCATATATTTCTTCAAAATAAAACCACCGCCGTGCTCTTAAAGATATAAGTGAAGCACTAGAGCAAACGACAAACTACTCCAAAAGATATAAGTGAAGATCAATGAGTAGTCGAATAATTGTGCAACTATGTGAAGACTCTCTAACATTTAAGAATTTAATATCTTGGGATATTATTCAAACAGCAAGCAAAACAAAATAAAAGAAAATGACGCTCCAAGCAAAACACATATCATGTGGTGAATAAAAATATAGCTCCAAGTAAAGTTACCGATGAACGAAGACGAAAGAGGGGATGCCTTCCGGGGCATCCCCAAGCTTAGGCTCTTGGTTGTCCTTGAATATTACCTTGGGGTGCCTTGGGCATCCCCAAGCTTAGGCTCTTGCCACTCCTTATCCCATAGTCCATCAAAACTTCACCCAAAACTTGGAAACTTCACAACACAAAACTCAACAGGAAACTCGTAAGCTCCGTTAGTATAAGAAAATTACTCACCACTTAGGTACTGTTGTGAACTCATTCTAAATTCATATTGGTGTAATATATGTTGTATCCCAACTTCTCTATTGTCGGATTTCGGGTTCCGGCAGACCCTTGAGGTTCGAACACTGGGGTGCGTGCGGAGATCACACCTTCAGCCTACCCATGTTTCACCGCCTCGCTAGGATCTAAACTACTCAAAGAACAACACAAGTGACACAAGATTTATACTGGTTCAGGCCACCATTGTGGTGTAATACCCTACTCTAGTTTGTGGTGTGTGGATTGCCTCTGGGGCTGATGAGGAACAGTGCAAGGGAAGAACAGCCTCGCGAGGGTCTATTCTTGGTTGGTGCGATGAACTACTAGGGGAGTTCAGTCGCCTCTCTCTCTCTCTCTTGGGTGTCGATCCGAACAGATCCAGATGCCCTACCCTGCGGGTGGCTAGTCCTATTTATAGGCGAAGGCCCCGGGCCTCTTCCCAAATATTGAGCGGGAAGGGCGCCAACAATTGGCCATTTTGAAGGGGAACATCTAGTACACTTATCCTGACTAAAGTTGGTCCTCGCCTGCCAAAAGACCCTAATGATGACGCTGGCTTGGGCTCCATGATGACCTCTGTTCTGCCGTCCTGCTGGTCTTGGTCTTGTTGCACTGAAATGGTTGCCTTTTCTTGATACCCTTGCCTACGCTTGCCCCCTTTGCACCAAAGGGGAAACAAGGACTCTGCGCAGGCCGGCGCCCGCCTGCGCCTTGGTCGTCATGGCTTGCGTCACGGGCACCTCGTGAGGTACCCCGCTGTCGGTGTCAAAACCGGTGGATCTCGGGTAGGGGGTCCCGAACTATGCGTCTAGGCGGATGGTAACAGGAGACAAGGGACACGATGTTTTACCCAGGTTCGGGCCCTCTTGATGGAGGTAAAACCCTACGTCCTGCTTGATTGATATTGATGATGTGGGTATTACAAGAGTAGATCTACCATGAGATCAAGGAGGCTAAACCCTAGAAGCTAGCCTATGGTATGATTGTTGTTCGTCCTATGGACTAAAACCATCCGGTTTATATAGACACCGGAGAGGGCTAGGGTTACACAGAGTCGGTTACAATGGTAGGAGATCTACATATCCGTATCGCCAAGCTTGCCTTCCACGCCAAGGAAAGTCCCATCCGGACACGGGACGAAGTCTTCAATCTTGTATCTTCATAGTCTTGGAGTTCGGCCGATGATGATAGTTCGGCTATCCGGACACCCCCTAGTCTAGGACTCCCTCAGTAGCCCCCGAACCAGGCTTCACTGACGACGAGTCCAGCGCGCATATTGTCTTCGGCATTGCAAGGCGGGTTCTCCTTCATATTCCATGTGTTTGCCGAATAGTGTCCGGTTTCCTTATAAATGTTGCGCTCCTTGGCTTCTACGTCCAATAATGGCCCTCTTCCACGTGTCGTATGAATGCTAAAAGCCGGGGTATTTTTACGTTTTACCCCCTAGCTGTGCGAATAAGCCGCCTATAAGGGAGGCAAGGATCCAGATCCGAATCACACCATCCTCCTTCCGCAAGTACTCATCGGAGCACATCTGACAAGAATCCATTCCAACATGGACAGTCGACGCGGCTCCTCCTCTCGCGCTCCCAGTCCTCAGCCAGGAGATTGGAGGAGATGTTCAGTCCCGCATAGCGAGTTGGTGATGCTCCAAGCGGAGGGATACCTTCCCCCAGCCTTTATGGTTCCGGTTCGAGCCGGGCTGGCCACCTACAAGGGCGAGAAGCAGGCGGAGAACGCCCCGAATCCCTCCAAAGGAGAGCGGGTGTGCTTCGTCCCTTATCTAATAAGGGGACTCGTATTTCCCATACATCCGTTTCTCCCGGGGCTCTTGGAGTTCTATGGACTCCAGCTTCACCACCTTACACCTGCCTCCATCTTGCACATCGCGGGCTTCGTAGCTCTTTGCGAGCTGTTCCTAGGCATCGAGCCCCATTTTGCGTTGTGGAAGAGATTGTTTTGCCTCGTACCCCGTTCTCACGAGGGGTCGATATATCAAGTGGGCGGAGCCGAAATATGGCGCATCGCTGGGACTGGATATCTATTCGGAACCCCGAACAAGGCGTCCGAAGACTGGCCTTCGGAATGGTTTTATATGGAAGACGCCCCACTGCCGGATCCAGTTAGGACCAGCCTCCCAGAGTTTAGCAATGCTCCTCTGAAGAAACGCCTGAGTTGGCACCCGCGGAGCCCTCAGCGGGAGGATGACAGGAGTGTCCAATATCTGATGGGCCGGATAAGGTTACTGGCCCATTCCGGACTGACCATGATCGGAGTCATGGCCACATGCATTATGCGAGGGGTGCAGCCACTCCAATATAGGGGCCACCCCATGTGGGATTTCAACAGGGAGAATGACGCCACCCGTCACGGCCACAAGGGGCCGGGATCGACCGCCGATCTGGTGAAGATCCTGTCCGGCTTGTACAAGGGGGAGAAGGAGGACTTCCTCCGCACGAGCCCATTGAATGGATTCTCCATGAATAACCCTCGGAGCTGGGTAAGCGGACGTTTATCTATCCGATCCGTGCCTTCAAAGTTAAGTGCCTTACTTTATGATTTTGACGCAGGAACTGCGCCGGGATGTGGAGGGCATACAAAGCCCGACTCCACAACCCGAGGATCCAGGAAGATCCCTTGATCCGGCCTCCGGAGAGGATCTGGACATAGAGGTGGAGCTGATTGACGGGGTGTTCCACCAACTCAGCATGGACAATGCTCTAGTCGCCATTACGGCTGACTACCCCGGTTTATCCCCGGCTTCCCAGGTAAATACGACCGAAGTCCTAACACCCTTACTTTGTCCATGCTTATTTCTAACCACCGTATACCAACAGTGCTTCACAGGAGGTGCCTTTGAGGCGGGAAGCTGAGCCCGCGGCGACTGACCAACCAGGGTCAGTGCGGCCCAGCAGGCGGAAGAGGAGTGCAGCGCGAATCGAAACGTCGCCGCAACGGTATGGCGCACCCTTGTCTTTTAAGGGAAAGACTCCTGGGAGGTATGTTAATGCTCATGATTTTTCCAGGAGAAAGAGCACTCGCCGGACAGTGCCCAGAGAGGTTGCCAACCAAGCCTCCGCCAGCCAGGCTCCAACACCTGGTCCGGAGGGGGAGGCGAGCGCAAGGCACGAGCCGGATGCTCCTCCAACGGAGGATGCCGACAGGCTGTCCGCCACCAGGTCTGAGGTGGAGAGCGCCATGAATCACAGGCGCCGCCGGACAGTTCTTCGTGACGCGTGTTTCTCCCCAGAGGCGTGGAATGCCTTTAATGCGGGAGATGCGCACCTCCGTGCTGCTCAAGATGGTTTAACCAGAGCCACAGAGCAGTATGTGAAGGACATACGAGTAAGGAATTTTAATAGTTATATACGCCAGTACCCCCGAGACTTAAAATAGTTAAAATAACCGACTTAAGGATCATTTGTTATGCAGGATCTTACGGAGAAGAACACCCGCCTGTCCCAGGAGCTTCAAGAGTGCAAGGCCCAACTTGAGGCCGCACTAGCCGCCGCCGGGGGAGCCACAGAGACCCCCTCTAGTAATACATACTTCGAAAAGATAAGTAGTTTATGAAGTGCGGCGTTTGCGTTTAGTCTGACAATAATATTGTAGAGGGTGCCGGACTAGATCCGGACAAGCAACATCTGCTACGCCAGCTGAAGGCCGGCGAGAAGGTGCTTATGAGGGTGCAGAAGGAGAGGAACAAACTCCAAGATGCCAACACCCAGCTGGGCGAAGAACTAAAAGATGTTAGGGTCCAGCTGTCTGACTTCGTAAGGGAGAATCGGCGGCTTCGTCGCGGCATTTACAGTAAGTGCTTGAGCAAACTCTTTTGAAAATAAGAGTTCGGCGAGGAAGTCGATTGACAGAAATGTGTCTGTAGGTGTGCTCACGGGTCGTCCGACGGAGGAAATACCTGGTTCCACGGGTGACCTTCTTCCCGAGCTGCTGCAACTGCACGAACGTGTTCGGCAGGCGATGAGCGGCGTCGTTCAGGCCTTATGGCCGTCTGTCTCCCTACCCGAGGGTCTTGGAGGGCTTGCTGAGAAGCTTGAGGGAGTACGGCGGCGCTTCCGTCTATGGAAGATATCGGCCTGCCGTCAAGGCGCCAGGGAGGCCTGGGCCATGGTGAAGACGCACTACACGAAGGCTGATCCAAACCACATGGCCGAGGTCGGACCTGTGGGGCCCGATGGGAAGGAGATCCCTGTGAGCTTGGTGTACGGCCAAGTAGAGTTGGCCGCGAAATATTCCCAACGGGACTGTAAACTAGACAGCCTGTTAGATGGGATTGAAGAGGAGTACAGTCAGTCAGTTTGACGATGTAATTTAAAATGACATGTAAAATGCCTTCTAGCCGGATTGTAGATCATTTGTCTTTGCAGACCTTTTCGCTTCAACCTCGGGACCCAACAGTCCAGAGTGTGTCTTAATACCCTCACAGTTATATAAAAAACCGGGGCATGCATGGATACCAGGCGTAGGGGTCATTAGTGCTTTATTAGACAAGTGCCCAACTAGCTATGTTATATTACATGGTTAGTAAGAAACATCTTCCAGGGAGAATAGTTCCATTAGGGGTTCCTTTCCCTGGGAGGCATGCCCTAAAGTGCATGTCCGGACTGCAAAAGGAGCAGAAAAAACATCTGTGGGCAGATAAATAAATAAGTAATAAATCATCTTTCAAGTCACCGACCGAATATTCCTTAAGAACGCTAGCTTTCGGCTTCACCCAGTCTGAGGTACACGTCCGGCTGACCCGGCAGTAACAATCGCAGAGGTGCTCCCTTTACCTCCTAGCCAAACAATCTGGAACATAGGGGTAAGCACAGGAGCCAGGCAACCCAGCTTGGCCAAAACTTAAGTCATATCGATGCATATAATGGTGAATAAAAGGTACATGCGGAAGTATGACACATGTGTTGGGCATGAAGCCCATATAAATAAGCTTTTGTTAAAGAAGCCCCCAGGTATAATGAGTGCGGGTAGCACATCAAGTGTGTGTGAACAATGCGCAGATCAGCCCTCAAAGGCTTTTACTAAAAAAAGAGGGAGGAAAAAGGAGGGAAACAAAAGACAGCAAAAATATAAAAGGTGGACGGAGGAAGGAGACGAACTCTGAGTCCGGCGCTAGGCGTAGAATCTTTGGAGACGGGCTGCGTTCCATGGGTTCGGCTCGAGTCGGTTGTCAGATGCATTGCGTAAATGGTATGCACCACCAGTCAGGACCTGGTTGATGATGAAGGAACCTTCCCATTTGGGCTTAAGTTTGTCCTTTTTCTTGTCCGGCAGGCGTAGAACTAGCTCACCAACATTGTAAGTTTTGGCCCGTACTCGAGCCTGCTGCTGATAGAATGTGGAACGAGCTTTTACCACGTCCTGCTCCTCCTCTAAGGCGTCCAAACTGTCTTGCCGATCCAACTCGGCTTCTCTTTCTTCGTACATGCGCACGCGAGGTGAGTCATGAATTATGTCGCAGGGCAAAACTGCCTCTGCGCCTTACACCATAAAAAATGGTGTGAATCCGGTAGTTCGGTTCAGCGTGGTCTGCAGCCCCCAGAGTACGGAGTCGAGCTCCTCTACCCAGTGCGTGTTAGATTCCGTGAGGGACCGCACTAGTCAGGGTTTGATGCCGCTCATGATTAGACCATTTGCTCGTTCGACTTGACCGTTAGTTTGGGGGTGATATACTGAAGCGTAGTCCAGTTTGATGCCCATATTTTTGCATGAGAGTTTAACCTCGTCGGCCGTGAAATTCGTGCCGTTATCAGTGATGATGCTATGGGGCCGCCATAACGGTGTACTACCCCGGATAGGAAGTCTATCACGGGTCCGGATTCGGCCGTTTTAACTGGCTTGGCCTCTATCCATTTGGTGAATTTGTCCACCATGACCAATAGGTATTTTTGCTTGTGGGTTCCCCCTTTAAGGGGTCCAACCATGTCAAACCCCAGACCGCGAATGGCCAAGTGATGGGTATAGTTTTAAGGGTGGTGAGTGGCATGTGGCTTTGATTAGCAAAGAGCTGGCAACCGACGCATCGTTGGACTAAGTCCTGAGCATCTGCCCGGGCTGTCGGCCAATAAAATCCTGTATGGAAGGCCTTGCCTACAAGGGCCCGGGCTGCGGTGTGGTGCCCGCCTAGTCCGGCGTGAATTTCAGCCAGTAGATTTCGCCCTTCCTCTTCGGAGATACACCTTTGAAGGACTCCGGTTGTGCTTTTCTTATAAAGTTCTCCCTCATGGACCTTGTAGGCTTTAGATCGCCGAACTATGCAGCGGGCCTCATTTTGGTCTTCGGGAAGTTCCTGCCTAATTAAGTAGGCTAGGAATGGTTCCGTCCACGGGGCAATTACTGCCATTATTTCGTGGGCTGAAGGTGTTATTTCATTGGCTGAGCCACCGATTGTGTCAGAATGTTCCGTGTTGGGTATGATGCACCCTTTTACAAGGTCCGTTGAGCCATCCCTCCAGTACGGTTCCATGCCCTTTAGGGGGTTTTTGCTTTTTGGTTTTTGACCCAGGTGCTTGAGTATGATGCACCCTTTTATTTCGGACTAGGGTTGTGTTCAGGGCCGGATTGTCCCAAAACCTGGTTTCGGTTTTCCAGGCACTCTCCATCGCACAGTATTTTTGTACTATGGTCGCCAGGTCGGCGAAGCGTGTGACTTCACTACGACTTATGGCGTTCATGATTCCCTTGTCCGTGCAATTGTTGCAGAAAATTGAGATTGCGCTTTCCTCACAGCAGTCCTTTATCCTGTCCATAACCAGGAGGAATCTGGCCCAGTAATGATGTACTGTTTCATCGGGCTCTTGCCGTATTTGAGATAGATCGCTTATGTTTGGGTGGGTGGGCGGAATTAAATTCGGCACCCCGCCCAATCTGAGGCTCAAAGGCCGAGGAGTTTCCGGATTTGGAAGCTTGGATTGCTGGATGTTATCCAACAAATCTGGTCCGATGCCTGACTTTAGGTTCAGTACTTGATTGACGTCCGTCCCTCCGCGGGAATCCGGCATGGAGGGATCGGGAATCCGGACATAACTGGTCTTTAACATAGAAGAAGAATCGCCGCGTTGTTCCTCTACCACAGCGACGTGGTGGGTAGCCTGGGGAGAGTTAATTTCTCTCAGATCGGTTTTAAGCCCAATCTGATCGTAGTTTGTAGCGACTCCCAGGGCGGCGATGTGATCCAAGAGCTCGTTAACGGAGGAAAGCTCCATCGGATCTAACTGCTCGGCCAATTCCGAGTTGACGTGAAGATCGCTTTTGATGACTTGAGAGGTCATTGTCGGAGCGGTGGCCGAACAGGCGGTCATAAGAAAACCACCTAGCCGGATAGTTTGGCCGGTGGCCAAAGCTCCCATGGCGACGGCGCCGTCTTTAAAGACGGGAAAAGGCATCCCTCCTGATTGCAACAGCACAGAGGAACTCTCAATGAAAGCACCAATGTCGGTGTCAAAACCGACGGATCTCGGGTAGGGGGTCCCAAACTGTGCGTCTAGGCGGATGGTAACAGGAGACAAGGGACACGATGTTTTACCCGGGTTTGGGCCCTCTTGATGGAGGTAAAACCCTACGTCCTGCTTGATTGATATTGATGATGTGGGTATTACAAGAGTAGATCTACCACGAGATCAAGGAGGCTAAACCCTAGAAGCTAGCCTATGGTATGATTGTTGTTCGTCCTATGGACTAAAACCATCCGGTTTATATAGACACCGGAGAGGGCTAGGGTTACATAGAGTCGGTTACAATGGTAGGAGATCTACATATCCGTGTCGCCAAGCTTGCCTTCCACGCCAAGGAAAGTCCCATCCGGACACGGGACGAAGTCTTCAATCTTGTATCTTCATAGTCTTGGAGTCCGGCCGATGATGATAGTTCGGCTATCCGGACACCCCCTAGTCCAGAACTCCCTCACCCGCCTTGATCTCTCCACCTCCTCGTGAGTCAGCCTGACAAGGTCGTGCCTGAGGAAGCCTCCTGTCGTCCGCCCCGCGAGGCTTGGCCCCTCGCGAGGGTCTTGAGCATGTGTTGACGAAGATAGGCTGTACTGGGCCACTCCTTGAGCCACGCCGCAGGCCACAGGCAGGCAAGTCTGGGTACCCCCATTCCCAGAACGCCGACTATAGCCCCCGGGCCCAAGGCGCGCTTGGACTTGGCTTAGCAGAGAAGCGAAAGGGCAAGTGCGAAGCACCACGGCCCCAATAGCCTGCGGCCTTGGGCGCCGTGTGGTGGTTGATTGGAAGTGGGCATCCCTTTTCCCCCATGCCTCCTTATTTTGCGCCCCAGTTAGGCAAACTCGCCGTTGTACACAATCTCCCCTCTTCTTGCCGCCTGCACGCCTTCTGCTCTTCCTTCTCTCGAGCTCCAGCCTCTGCTTCTAATCCAATCTTGCATCCTCCCCCTTCCTATCGCCATGGCCCCGACGAAGAAGGGGAAAGGGCCAAAGCATGTGCCCTCGCCTCGCCCGTCGTCGTCCGTGGCTCCCGCTGTTGACCGGTCGATCATACTCAACCAGGAAGGCTCGGACAAGGTCAATTCCGCTATCGCCACCATCTTCAACGAGTGCGGGAGGACGACGGTCTGGCCCACGTCTCACTTCTCCATTGACAGAACAGCTACCGAGGTCCGGTACTTCGCCGATGCTCTATGGGCAGGTCTGGTTCCCCCCTTTTCCGATTTCTCCAACGCTGTGCTTTCTCATTACCAGATCCACATGATGCATTTGGGTCCCGAATCCATTACTCTTCTTGCCGTTTTCGCTTTTGTCTGCGAGGCGATGATGGGCATCCCTCCTTCAATTGCCTTGTTGCGCCACTTCTTCTCTCTGCGTCTCAGCAATCCTACCCAATGCTCGGGGTGTGTGAGCTTCCTTGCCGCACCAGAAACAGCGGCTTCGGGAATTGATTTCAGCCTTCCTCCGCCCGCGACCGGGTTTCGTGAGCGGTGGCTGTACGTGGACGCTGGGGTGCCCAGCCCCCTGCTTTCGGAGCCAACCGTGCCTGCCATCCCCAACTCGGGCTGGGGCCAGGAGACACTCACGAGCCACCGGCTCGTCTTTCTTTGGCATCGCTTCACGTACTTGAGGTCGCTCGGTGTGACGGCACCCAAGGTGGTGAAGGAGTTCCTCCTGAGCCGCATTGCCCCTCTCCAGCGTCATTCCCGGCGGATGTGGGCCTTCAGGGGACGTGAAGACCGCATGAGGCTCCAAGAGGAAGATCTGACGCCCGAAGTGCTGAGGAAGGTTCTCATGATCCTGACTGGGGACCCTTCTCCTGGCAGCATCCGGCATGGGGGCGCCCTGCTGTAGCTTTGCTCGAACAAGGGCGATTTCGTGAAGCAGATGCCCAACTTCAATGAATGGGGGCTGCGTCCTGCAGGCCTTAGGGGGCCCCATGAGAACCTAGTTGTGGTGGTTGCCCTTCCGGTTGCCCACGACGGCCCTTCCTCGAGTGGTGGAGCTGGGAGGCAGGGGGCGCCGGAGGCTGAGGGGCCGCCTTCGAGATGATGACGCCACGCAGTACTCTTGAGGTGGCAGCTCCTGAGGCCCGCCCCGCGGCGGCTGAAGGTACCGAGCCACGGCCTGCGGCTCCCGTGGCAGAGGCCCCCGAGGCCCCGGCCACCCTCCTTGGCGTGGCGTTTGGCGACGTGTCTCTAGGCGAGGCCTCCGACGCCGGGCACCTTGACGCTTCTTCCTCGTCACAAGCTGACCCCTGCGCCGAGCTTCTGGGTCGCTTCTGTGTGGACTTCGAGGCTCTCAGAAAGAGAAGGGAGGCCTTGGGTGATGATTACCCTTGCCGCCTATTAAAACATAGGAAGTACTTCGCCACCGATGAGTAAGCCTTTGAAATCTTACTCTCCTGCTGCTTCAGCTGATCATTACCCTGCAGGGCCCTTCCTGCTGAATTCACGGAGGTGGATGAGGAGCCATCCCTCCAGGCCTCGCCCTCTCCACCTTCCCCAAGCGTCCCGGGCTCCAGCACTACCCTTGCGGTGAGGCCGGTTGGAGAGGCAGGCCATCCTGCGGTGCGTCTTGGTTCTGCACCCCTCTCGACCATCCTTCACGAGCCCTCACGGGGCATAGCCAGCCTGCCCTGGGCTCTTCGACTGGTTGTGGATGACGACTGGCTGAGGTCGGCCTTGCGATCTTCCTTAGAGGGCGAGCTGGCTCTGGGCCAGGCTTCTGGCGTGGCGTGTCCGGCCATCGCGAGGGTGCCAGCCCCCAGCCCCCTGCCCAGCGGGGGAGTGCTGATCTGTGGCCCTCCTCGCGCATCTGAGGCGGAAGGAGATGCGGAAGACATGCTTGAGCATGCTCGAGAGCGCCGTGCCCTCCGCCAAGGGTTCCTCCGGATGGCGGCGGACGCGGTGAGCCAGCTTGGTGTAGAGCTCACTGACGAGGACACGCGCCTTGAGGCCGAGGGCCTGTGCCTAGCTGAGGAGAGGCGCAAGCTGAAGGTGGTCGTTGCCCTTGCGCGCCACCAGTGTGACCTCGACAATGAGAAGGCCGAGGCATCGCTGGCGGCTTCTGGGAGGCCTGCTCCCGGGCCATCGAGGAGGCTCAAGAGGCCAACCAGCAGCGCAGGGCCGCGGAAGATCGGGCGTGGGAGCTCCGGGCGCTGAGCAGCTCCCTGGAGCAATAGGTGGAGTTGCATGAGGCGGCCCTTGCATCGATGGAGGGGGGCTCGGTTGATCGGGCAGAGCTTCAGAAGCGTGAGGAGGCACTGAGGCTGGAGGCCACCGAGCGCGCCCTGGAACTTGAGCGATTAGAGACGAGGGAGCGCATGGTGGCGCAGGCGGAGGATGATGTCGCCGCGAGGGAAGCCCGAGCCTCGGAAGAAGTTGATCGCCGTGTGGCGGCAGCTCACTCGAACCTCAAGCGCGAGTTCGTGGAAAGGCTTGAGCTGATCCAGGTCGAAGCAGAGGGCAGGTCTGCCGCCCTGAGGGCCAAGCTGGATGAAGTGATGTGGCGTGCGGACGCTACCGGGGCCGCCCTTGGTGCGGCACAGGCGGAACTAGCTTCTTCCCGAGCCGAGGTGCTTCTTCTCCACTAAAGGGTGGATGCGGCCGAGGCCGTTGCGCGGCGGAACGAGGACAAGATACGCCAGCGGCAGACCTTGGAGCACGTGCACAGCCCCACGCTCCGCGAGCTCCGGGAAAGAGCCAACACGGCCTTGGGTATCATCTGTGAGGCAGCCGTTGGGGAACCTCATGTGGTCAACTATGCTGGTAACCTTAAGTTCTTCACCGACGTGGTGACGCAGCTAGAGGTCTGTTCAAGTAGAGCCGACAGGTTGGTGGAGGAGAGGACCGCGCCCTACTTGGGCGTGCTTTCTCTCGCGTCTTCAGTCATCTTCAGCACATGGATCCCCACTTCGACTTCGATGTCGCCATTACACCGGTGCCCTTGGCCGTCCGGGACAATCTGGCGAGCTGGGTGGAAGACAACATGGACGCCCTGGTTCGGGCCTTCACCACTGACGACGACGGCGTGGTCATAGCTGCCGACGAGGGCGGAGTGGTGAATGGCCCGGGCGCTGGTGAGGGCGGAGTGATGAATGACCCAGGTGCTGTTGGCGGCGACGTAGGAGGTGACGGCGAGGCCAGTGATGCCAGCGGTGGCTCCGGAGGTGTCTCCGGGGATGCATTGGGGGATTTATCCGACTGACTATGTGCCGTTCCTGTTTTTACCCTGCGCAGAGAGAGTTCGGGCTTGGCCCAAGAAGGTTGTAAGAGCATTTTGGGAGGGGGAGCCCCTCGTGTAAAAACTTGCAGTTAGCGTATTTGTAGACATGATATCACCCGTGTGCCTGCGCCGGGCGACTGGTTTATGGCAAGCCGACCGGCTTGTTTACCTTTGACCCGCGTGGGCCCTGTGCTAGCCTGCGGAGGGTTGTGGTGCCCTGAGCGCCTCTTGAACGAGCCTGTTGAACCTGCAAGTAGATCCTCCTGAGAGGGCGTGCCGATGGCAGTCTGGGCTGCGTTCATGCTGGGCCCGGCCCGGCTCGTGAGGGGCTCACGAGGGGAGGTAGCTGAAGATCGGACGGACGCAAAGCGGCAACTAAAACGCAAGAGATTGCTCGAACGAGACTAAACACCCCTTCCCCGGACACACGCAAGTTTTAAGCTCAAATCCAACTTAAATCCAAACAGGGAAAAGCAACGACCAAGAGGAAAAGTAGGAAAAGCAGAAAAAGTCGCGTCCGGCACCTAGTCTAGTCTTCGACGTCTTCTCACCAGCGCGGAGCTAAGTGCTGCCACTGGGCGTGGGCGGGAGCCCCCGAGGCCCGAGGGCGGCTCTCCTAAGACTCCGAGGCGTGTACAACCCCACTCATTATTACGTGAGAGTGTCACGGGGTGGCGAGCTTCACAAGCACTGGGCCTTCTTCACAGGTACCGGCCTTGCTTCATATCGCCAGACGAGGGCCCCGCCTTGCACCACACTCTATCGCCACCGACGATGGCCAGAGACCGAGGACGCCACCGATGGGATAGAGCGGTCGCCAGCAGTTCCCCCGACGATCACGGGTCCTCTGTCGGGGGTAGGCCCTAGGGCACCTCCCCGGCAGAGGGCCTACCTCCTGAGGGTGCCTTGCTCCGAGCACCGTGTGGGCGAGGCCGGATCTCGGTCCCTCTCCTGCAGCCCCCGATGCCCTCCTCCTGAGGGGTGGGGAGCTGCTAGATTGGGGCAGCCACCCGCTGCGACGACCTGTACCTCCTGTGATCCATGGTTAGCGTATGCCTGTTCCTGAGGGATTAGCGGTACCCGATAGTCACTGCCTCCAGCGCGGTCGACGGGGCCTTCCCTTGGCTCCTGAAAGAGCTCAGCCTTGGGTGCTTCTTCTCCCCAGCCTGGGCTGAGGAACTGGCCATGGTCTTCCTCTTATGCGTGTCCTTGATCCATCATGTGTGGCACATACGCCTCCGGGGCCGCCGCCCCGAATGCCTTGCCGTAGTGCCCCATGTGCCACGCAGTTCTGCTCGCGATGCCAGCCTGGGAGTGGTAGCATGGCGGCTCACCGGGACCGTGGGCTATAGTGGATCCCCCTTCGTAGGTCGGAGGCGGAGGCGGCGCCATTGGTGGCCAGGCGCTGAGGGCTAGGTTGGTGTTGGAGTGGCCCTGGAAGCCGCTGGGAGCTGTGCGGGCGTGTGTGGGGCCTCCGTGCGGTCCACCTTGGGCCTGAGGCAACAGCTGGGTGTAGAAGGGGGGAGCCCCCGAGGCGGCGGAGCCCAGGAGCTCTGCCACCCGCTCCAGTAGTACGTCGCGGCCGCCCTCCAGCAGCCTGCATTGCAGTAGTTCTCGAGCCACCGTGAGCGCAGCCCTTGAGTTCGCCTGCTCTTGCCGTGAGTATGGCGCCGTGGCCGCGGCGTGGCTCGAGGCCATCGCTGCCGACCGCACCTGCCGCGGTGTGAGGGCTGGTGTCGCCTGACCGTGTCGCCCGCGGCCTGCAGTGCCCTGCGGACCGCAGGCTGCCTGGGGCACGGGGTTGAGGTCGCCCTGGGCAAGCGGCTCTGCGTGGGAGGGCCAGGCCGCCCAGGGATCTGGGTTGCCCGTGGGGTCGCCGAACATGATGATGATGCGACAGGCGGCAAAACACGAGGCGAGGAGAGCAGATTCCGACACACCCCTACCTCGCGTGCCAAATGTCGGATTTCGGGTTCCGGCAGACCCTTGAGGTTCGAACACTGGGGTGCGCGCGGAGATCACACCTTCAGCCTACCCATGTTTCACCGCCTTGCTAGGATCTAAACTACTCGAAGAACAACACAAGTGACACAAGATTTATACTGGTTCAGGCCACCATTGTGGTGTAATACCATACTCCAGTTTGTGGTGTGTGGATTGCCTCTGGGGCTGATGAGGAATAGTACAAGGGAAGAACAGCCTCGCGAGGGTCTGTTCTTGGTTGGTGCGATGAACTGCTAGGGGAGTTCAGTCGCCTCTCTCTCTCTCTCTCTCTTGGGTGTCGATCCGAACAGATCTAGATGCCCTACCCTGTGGGTGGCTAGTCCTATTTATAGGCGAAGGCCACGGGCCTCTTCCCAAATGTTGAGCGGGAAGGGCGCCAACAATTGGCCATTTTGAAGGGGAACATCTAGTACACTTATCCTGACTAAAGTTGGTCCTCGCCTGCCAAAAGACCCTGACGATGACGCTGGCTTGGGCTCCACGATGACCTCTGTTCTGCCGTCCTACTGGTCTTGGTCTTGTTGCACCAAAATAGTTGCCTTTGCTTGATACCCTTGACTGCGCTTGCCCCCTTTGCACCAAAGGGGAAACAAGGACTCTGCGCAGGCCGGCGCCCGACTAGCGCCCGCCTGTGCCTTGGTCGTCATGGCTTGCATCACGGGCACCTCATGAGGTACCCCGCCTTGATCTCTCCGCCTCCTCGTGAGCTAGCCTGACGAGGCCGTGCCTGAGGAAGCCTCCTATCGTCCGCCCCGCGAGGCTTGGCCCCTCGCGAGGGTCTTGAGCATGTGTTGACGAAGATGGGCCGTAACGGGCCACTCCTTGAGCCACGCCGCAGGTCGCAGGCAGGCAAGTCTGGGTACCCCCATTCCCAGAACGCCGACATCTATGGTTCATACCCTCCGATGATACTCATAGTTTCATCAAAATAAGCAAACAACACATAGAAAACAGAATCTGTCAAAAACAGAACAGTCTGTAGAATACTTTTGTAACTCCAAAAATTCTGAAATAAATTGGTGGAAGTTATGAATTTGTCTATTATACTTCTGCAAAAAGAATTAACTTAAAAGCACTATTCTGTTAAAAATGACAGCTAACCTCGTGAGCGCAAAGTTTCTGTTTTTTACAGCATGATTGCATTAACTTTCACCCAAGTCTTCCCAAAAGTTTTACTTGGCACTTTATTGACACAAAAGCTATAAATATGATTACTACGGTAGCTTAATCATGTAGACACACAAAAAATTTGGGGTAAATGTTGGGTTGTCTCTGTCGGATGTGGGGTTCCGGCAGACCCTTAAGGTTCAAACTCTGGGGTGCGCACGAAGATCTTCCCCTACCGATCCACGTCCGATCGCCTCATGAGAATCTAAGCTAAAACGATGAACAACACAAGGGACACGAGATTTATACTGGTTTGGGCCACTGTTGTGGTGTAATACCCTACTCCGGTGTGTGGTGTGGTGGATTGCCTCAGGGGCTGATGATGAACAGTACAAGGGAAGAACAGCCTCGCGAGAGGTGTTCTTGGGCTGGTGCGATGAACTACTTGGGTGAGCTCGATCGCCTCTCTCTCTGATTAGGACTCTATGAGATATGTCCTCTACTGTGGTGGCTATCTCTATTTATAGAGGCCCTGGTCCTCTTCCCAAATATTGAGTGGGAAGGACGCCAACAACGGCCATTTTGAAGGGGAACATCTAGTACAAGTTATCCTGACTAAAGTTGGTCTTCGGCTGCCAAAGGCACTGGTGATGACGCCGTCTTGGGATCCACGGTGACCTCCATCCTGCCGCTCTGCTGGTCTTGGTCTCGTTGCACTGAAATGGAAACCTTTGCCTGATGCCCCGGTACTCCACGCCTGTGCTTGCCCCCTTTGCACCAAAGAGGAAACAAGGACACTGCGCAGGCCAGTGCCCGCCTGGCGCCCGCCTGGTCTCGATCGTCATGGCTTGCATCACGAGCACCTCACGAGGTACCCTGCCTTGATCTCTTCGCCTCCTCGCGAGCTTGCCTAGCGAGGCCGTTCCTGAGAGAGCCTCGTGTCGTCCGCCCCGCGGGGCTTGGCCCCTCGCGAGGGTCTTGAGTCTTTGCTGATGAAGACGGGCCATACTGGCCCACCACTTGAGCCACGCCGCAGGCCGCAGGCAGGCAAGTCTGGGGACCCCCATTCCCAGAACACTGACAGTAGCCCCCGGGCCCAAGGCGCCCTCGGACTTGGCTTAGCGGAGAAGCGAAGGGGCAAGTGCGGAGCGCCGCGGGCCCCATCAGCCTGCGGCCTTGGGCGCCGCGTGGCGGTTGATTGGACATGGGCGTCTCCGCTTCCCCATGCTGCCTCGGCAACTGCTCGACTAACAAAAGGCTGGCCTGGGGTTAGCCTTACCTTCATTACTCTCGTCCTCCTGGGTCCAGATCCCCTTCTTCGCCCTGCTGCTTCCAAAATCTCCAGATTTTCCGCATCCTTTCTCCTCCGGTGAATAATGGCTCCCCGCAAGACCCCGGCTGGGGCCGCATTGGCCTGGTACTCGCTAGCTCTGGTCTCCCCTAACATGATGGAGAAGAATCTCGCCCTCACGCGCCAGATGGCGGCGGCGCAGATCAACGAGATGGGGGAGACTGCGCTCCGGCTTGGCTCCGCCCAGCCGGAGGACAAGGGGAGCACCTTCTACCCCCTCTTCATGAGCACCATTATCACTGGTCTGGTTCCTCCTTTCTCTGAGTTCTTTCTTGCCGTCCTGCGCCAGTATCAGTTGCATGCTCTACACATCCATCCCAACTCCATCCTTCTCCTATCGATCTTCGCCTACTACTGTGAGGCGCACGTCGGGGCAATGCCATCCGTGGCCCTGCTGCGCCACTTCTTCTCCCTCCGGGTCTCCGGCAGCAATATCTCAGCGTGCATGAGCTTTGTCGCGTACTCCAAGTCCAACGCCATCTCGAAGGCCGAGAAGAGGGCCGAGGGCTTCCGGAGCAAGTGGGTCATGGTGGATGCCAGGTGCCACAACCCCCTGCTGGAGCTGCCCACAAAGCAGCCGGAGGCTGTTGAGGCGTGGTCCCGCGCGAAGCTTGATGATCGGTGGGCAAAGCTGGTGCTGGAGAAGATGAACACCGACCTGAGGCCAGGCAGCCTGAGGGCGGCGAAGCTGACCGGGCCTCACTCCTGAGGGAGTTCCTGTCGCACCGGGTGGCCCCTCTTCAGGCGCACTCGCACCCACTATGGAGGCTCGCGGATGCGGACGTCGTCCTCCGCCTGAGCTTGGACGCCCTGAATGACGAGGATCTGACCGCGGCCCTCTGCTTCTTGGTCGGAGAGGACGTGGCAGGCCCGGTGGATGCTCCGGTCCCTTTGTTCCTTCATGATGACTGGAAGCTGGTGGTGGACACCATGCCCACCTTCGACGGGGTCGGTCTGGTGCCAGCGGAGGATCCTGAGGGCCAGGCGGCGACGGTGATGGTGGACCTGTCCTCTGGTGACTCCAGCGGAGAAGAGGGGGAAGATGACGATGAGGACGAGGAGCGTGACTCGGAGGCGACCTTCAAGGGGACGGGGGAGACTTCCCCCTGGCGCAGGTCCAGTGCCCTCTACTCCATGCCTGACGACGACGAGGCCGGTGCCAAGCGAGGGGGAGAACGTGCCCTGGTCCCGAGGAAGGACAGGTCCGGGCTGATCTCCCGAGGGTCTTCCCCAGCCCCCGCGTCGGCTGAAGCCAACTCTAGCCCTTCAGTTGTGCCTTCTTCTACGGCCGGGCCTCCCAAGGCTGAGCCCCGCAAAAGGCTATCGGGCTTCAAGCTTGGGCGGAGTCCGTGGGATCCTGCGGCAGTCAACTAGTAAGTACTTGAACTTTGCCTTGCTCCTGTCTTTTTGCTGTCGAGGCTTGACATCTTCCATTGGGTAGGCTGCTACCTGCGACAAAGAGGATGAAGGGAGACGCGACGACCCCGCCTGGGATGGGCTCATCATCCATGGCCGCATCTTCACTCGCGGGAAAGGGAGGCAGCGGGGCCCGCACGTCCCCTGCCCGATCATCCTCGCGAGGCCAGTAGGGATGCTCCGGCGAGGAGTCAGCCCATGTGGCCCCGCTGACTCTGGAGGCGCCTGTTCTTAATGCTGTCGCCAAAGCTGCCAGGGCTCAGGAGGTCCCTGCCTCCCAAACTACGATCATGCTGCCGTCTTCTCCCCCTACTCCGCCGGCTCCCATCTCCTCTGCCTCTTTTGTCGCCTTGGACCGCGCCGCCGATGAGCTGAGTCGGCTGCGGGAGGATCTCTGGAGCACGGACCCCCGCCTGGTGGCCGGGCGCCTGGAGTTGGTCTCTAGCTGGGTTCGCTCCGCCTCCATCCGAGCGGCGCTGAGCCGGGCTGTGATGGCTTCTGAGGAGGGGAAGCAAACCACCTCCCAGGCCATGGCCGCACGCGACGCGGTGTTGAAGGATGCTTCCACCGTCAAGGGCCGCTGCGAGACGCTGGAGGGCGAGCTGCAAGGGCTGTGTGATGAGCTCGCTAAGGAGATTCACGACCGCCAGGTGAAGGAGGAGGAGATGAAGGCTCGGGAGGCTATTGTCAAGGACCGCGACGCCGAACTCTCAGCCGACCGCGACCGGCTGAAGACGCCGGAGCAGGCGCTGAAGATGGAGAGGGTCGAACTGGATGCCGAGGCGAAGGTCTTGGCCGAGGACCGCGCGGCCTTCGCGCGCTATGAGGAGAGGGCTTGCATAGCTCTGAAACCGCTGGCCGGAGGCAAGGAAGGCCCTGCTAAGCTGGTTCCCTTCCTTGTCGAGGCGCTTGAGGAAGTCGTGATTGGCATCGGCCCCATGGCTGAAGTCGAGGCTCACGTCCTTTCCTCCGCAGCGCTGACGCGAATCCTCATCCACATCTACCTCCGCAACCCCGACGCCAACCTTGACGACCTGCTGGAGCCCGTGGACGCCAAGCGCTCCGCCGCTGCTGCTGATGCCATCAAGGGTCGAGCGGGGGCCTTGCTGTTGAAGTTCCGCGCCTTCAACACCGCGCCCAAGCGAGGTGCTGCCGGCTCCGCAGCTCCAGGGGGTGGGGCTGACAAGCGCGACTCCACCACGAGCGGTGGCGCGACCCAGGGGTGATATTCTCGCGGCCCTTTTCCTGCTTTGATTCTTGCAACATGCACCATGCCTCGTGGAGGCATTTAAATGTGTGTCTGGTATTGTGAGAACAATCTATGGTCTATAATTTTTGCTTCTGGATTTGCTAGATTTTGTGATTTCCTTCCTATTTGCTTGTTCTACGTCGGCAGGGCCTGGCCCCACGCATACCTCAGCCGCCGTTAGCCCCGACCGGATCACCAGGACGGGACTAAGGAGTGAGGGGCTACGTGACAAGTTAGGCTCCTGAGTCGTGATGCTCAGGAGTCCCCCTTGATGCGCAAATGGCAAATAGGGAGGGGGTGGAAGAGAGGATCTGTCGTTCTATGTTGGCAGGGCTCGGCCCTGCGCATACCTCAACCGTTGTTAGCCTTTTAGAACTAAGGAGTGAGGGGCTACGTGACCAGTTAGGCTCTTGAGTCGCGATGCTCAGGAGTCCCCCTTGACGCTCAAATGGGTCTTCATACCTTGGCTCCGCTCGGGGACGGGCGTGCGACGACCAGGTCCGAGGGACCTGGCTGGGTGGTGTGTGCTCGGGCGTGGCCCGGGCGCAGCCCCCGTGCCCAGCCCCCTCACGCGGCGCTCCCGAGGGGAGGCGTTGCGATGAGGCCAGATACTGAGCTCTGGGCTCCCTGAGGTTGATACAGCCGTGGGCTGCCCTTAGTTGTTTATCACCAGCACGGAGCATAGCGCTTCCGTATGTGTACGGGCATAGCCGCTCCTCGGCAGTGTCGTCAGCCAGCACGGAGCATGGTGCTTCCACTGGTACGTGGGAGGGGGCTCCCCTCCGGGAGGAGACCCCGGGGCGTGTACAACCCTGCCCTGACACGTGGCCAGCACGGTAGGGCTATGAGAGGTGTATCTGGGCACCTGTGAGCCAGCGCGGGACTCACGGGGCCCTACCTCGAGGCGGGTTGCGCCTGGATCTGGGCCTTTGTCGGTGGTACATTCCTGCAAGGTGGTTAAAATGCAAATGCTCTATGTCCTCAGGTCCCGGCCCTCGAGCAAGCTCAGCCGCCGCTGGTATGCCAGGTCGCGATGCCGTGGACAAGGCCAGGGGGTGAGGGCTGGAGAGCTAGTAAGAGCTCCTGAGTCGCGATGCTCAGGCGCCCCCCTTTTAACGTGCAAGCGCTTTGCATAAGAGAGGAGAGGCCCGTGATAGGCAGCGGATGATAATCATAAGCAGGTTAAGCATGAAGAAGCAAATCAACTTAGATAGATGCGGAGAAAGGCAAACGCTGCTGGGTCAGGCCCGAGCGGCTTGGAGATGATGCTGCCCGAGGGGCGCCCCCAACAAGGTAAGCTGAAGAAGAAAGCAAAACGGATACATGCCGTGGGGACAGACCCACGTGACCTGGGAATGATGCAGCCCTGAGGGCGCTCCCAGCTGAAACGAAACTTGAAAGAAGTCACCTGATACCATTGTAGAGCGAGTGTCGGAGCAGCTGACGGTGCGCGATGAAGAAGCCAATCCTCACGAGCCCTTGGGGCTCCGAGCCTCGGGAGGCTCAGGGGGCCCGGGCGGCTCGGCGAGGTCCATCTCCATTTCCTCCAGGAGCGCGCGAGGCTTGGCCACCTGAGCTTCCAGAATGCTTCTCATCAGGCGCTGGTGGGCTGCAGCCGTGTTCGGCAGGCCGAAGGGCATGTGAACGTAGCTGTGCGGTGGACCCATGCAGCGCCCCATGCGCGAAGGCCAGAAGTGCTCCTGAGACGCGACCCGATTGAGCCCTGGGTAGTCGATGCAGACGTGCAGCCCGCCATCCTCGCCTGGATGGGGAGCTACGCTGGGCAGGCGGCGGTTGCCACGCATGACTCTCAATTCCTGTAATTCCTGAACGACCTTGGTGATGAACTCCTGGGGGTTGGGCCCTCTTTGCCTCATGCCTTCCTGAGGGAAACGTGCCGTGAAGCATGCCTCCAAGTGGTGCCCGAGCGCCTCCCTTGTGACCTTGGCAAAGTCAGTGGCTCCCCAGGAGAGAGGCCCTGAACCTTGCCCGAGGAGGGCACCGGGCACGCCTCCCTATGCGATGGAGGGTGGCGCCCCTTGGATGGGCGCATGTCCGGATGTGGCACCTCCGGAGGTGCCTGCCTCCTGAGGCCTTGGGCCAGGTGACATCTTCCTCTTCTTGGGAGCTGCTTCAGGAAGGTTTCCACTCTTGCTATCTGGGTCCTTGATTGATGCGGCTTGGAAGGCACGCTCGAGAGAGCACACCGCATCCTTCTCTTCACAGGGGACCGTGATGACTCCGCCACTTCCTGGCATCTTGAGGACATTTTAACCATGGTGGGTCACTGTCATGAACTTGGCCAGGGCTGGATACCCGAGGATGGCATTGTATGGTAGGCGAATGTGGGCGATGTCGAAGTCAATGAGCTTGGTATGGTAGTTCCTGCACTGTCCAAATGTGACAGGGAGGCGGACCTGCCATATCGGGACAGTGGAACCATCAGTGACTCCTGAGAAAGGCTTGGTTGGTTGAAGCTAATCATATGGCACTTGAAGATTGTTGAACATCTCGATGGACAGGACGTTGAGCCTTGCTCCGCCATCGATGAGGGTCCTGGTAACTTGCACATTGCTGATGACTGGGGAGCAGAGCATCAAGAGGACTCCGGCCGTTGCCGCGCACTTGAGCTGATCCGCTGAACTGAAGGTGATGGCGCACGCAGACCACCTGAGAGGGTGTGTGGCCTCAAGCTTGGGGAGGACTGCATTCACCTAGCGAGCAAACTGCTTGAAGATGCGCTGAGAGGCTGGGGCCTAAGCGCCACCCAAGATGTAGGCGATCGCACGCGGCTCCTGGAAGCCCCCAGCCCCCTCGTCCTGATGATGGTCGTCATTCCTTCTTGGTGGTGGTGGCAGAGGAGGAAGTCATTTGTTGCCTTGCGGGCGATCCTCACGAGGCTCGTCCCTCCAAGCCCCCTTGCGAGGCTGGTCCTGCCAGCGGTCCTCGCGAGGCTGGTCACGCCACCCTTGGCGAGGGCCACGATCGTCCCATCGTCCTCCACCTCTTGCTCCACATCGGCCGTAGCCCCGATCGTTGCGCTCAGGGCATCGACCGACACGGCCTTCTCGCACGGCCCTGAGCTCCTTGCATTCGTTGGTGTTGTGGGTATGGAGATCAGGGTACATGCAATACCAGCTGCCCTTGGACGACTCCGGCTGGTCCCTGCCGCACTTCGTGTCCGGCTCTGCTGCGAGCACAGCTGCTCCCTTGCGCTTCACATCCTTGGCCTTGGCTTTCTTCTCTTCTGGGTCTGATGTTGGGAGCTCGAGAAGGGAGAGGCGTACCTCCTCAACCCTTGCGCACTTGGTCGCCAGGTTGAACAGCTCTAGAGATGTACACAGATCTTCATGGATCGCCAGCTCCTCCTTCATCTTGACGTCACGGATGCCATCAAAGAATGCCGAGATGATGGCCTCCTCGGTCACCTTGGGAATCTTGAGGCGAGCATTGTTGCAGCGCTGGATGTACTTCTACAAGGTCTCTCCGGGCTGTTGCTTGATGCGGCGCAGGTCACCCACAGCCGGTGGACGGTCGCGAGTGCCCTGGAAGTGGGCGATGAAGCGAGTGCGCATCTCGTCCCAGGAGGAGATCGTGCCAGGAGGCAGGTTCAGGAGCCAGGTGCGGGCGCCGTCCTTGAGTGCCATGGGAAACCAATTTGCCATGACCTTTTCATCCCTGTTGGCGGCTTCGATGCCCAGCTCGTAGAGATGTAGGAACTCTGTGGGGTCGGCAGTGCCGTTGTAGCGAGGGGGCAGGTCAGGTTTGAACTTGCCTGGCCAGGCGACACTGCGTAGCTCGGTGGTGAAGGCGCGGCAGCCTGCGGTGGCCACCGGAGCTCTCTGCTGATGCGGGGCTTGCTCCTGGGGATTCCCGCGCGCCGCTGCCTGGAATAGCGCGGGGTTTGACGTGCCGGCGCAGGGATGCGGTTGTGGCGCACCGGTGCCGGGATCACGCGTGCACCTTCTTGTGGACGAGGGATTTCTTGGCAGCTCCTATCTTGTCGCGCAGGCGCCGAACGTGGTGGATCTCATCCTGGGGCCGCGCGCCTTGGAGCCAGGGAGCCGTCTTGGGGAGGAGGTGGCAGAGGCACCTCCTGATCTGCGCCTCCTGCGCAGGACGGAGGGCGAGGTAGCGAGAGGGACGGCGCAGGGGAGCCCCGTGCGGCGCGAACGAGCTCGGTGATGCGAGCGAGCCACTCCTCGTAGAGGTCGTCGATGGGACGATAGTGCAGGAGCTCACGCGCCAGGAGCAACGTGGCGTGCGCGTCCGCGGGGGCGCGACGGGCGTGGGACGACGAGCCAGCTGGAGTCAGCGACGGGGTGGCGGTGCAGCCTTCCCGCTGCACCGAAGGATGCAACGACGAGGCCTACTGCTTGTTCCCCGCCGGGCCGGTGGCGGCATTGGCGGCAGGCGACGGGGAACAACGGGGACACCCACCGACGGGAGCCGTCTGGGCGACGCGAGCGGTGAGAGCAGCCCGACGCTCGGCGCGGGCCCGGCGAGCGTTAGCCATGGACACGACGGAAGATCGAACGCGAAACAGCGGAAGAAAGATTTCGGCGCACCCCTACCTGGCGCGCCAAATGTCGGATGTGGGGTTCCGGCAGACCCTTAAGGTTCGAACTCTGGGTGCGCACGAAGATCTTCCCCTACCGATCCACGTCCGATCGCCTCATGAGAATCTAAGCTAAAACGATGAACAACACAAGGGACACGAGATTTATACTGGTTCGGGCCACCGTTGTGGTGTAATACCCTACTGCAGTGTGTGGTGTGGTGGATTGCCTCAGGGGCTGATGATGAACAGTACAAGGGAAGAACAGCCTCGCGAGAGGTGTTCTTGGGCTGGTGCGATGAACTGCTTGGGTGAGCTCGATCGCCTCTCTCTCTGATTAGGACTCTATGAGATATGTCCTCTACTGTGGTGGCTAGCTCTATTTATAGAGGCCCTGGTCCTCTTCCCAAATATTGAGCAGGAAGGGTGCCAACAACGGCCATTTTGAAGGGGAACATCTAGTACAAGTTATCCTGACTAAAGTTGGTCTTCGGCTGCCAAAGGCACTGGTGATGACGCCGTCTTGGGCTCCACGGTGACCTCCATCCTGCCGCTCTGCTAGTCTTGGTCTCGTTGCACTGAAATGGCAACCTTTGCCTGATGCCTCGGTACTCCACGCCTGTGCTTGCCCCCTTTGCACCAAAGAGGAAACAAGGACACTACGCAGGCCGGCGCCCGCCTGGCGCCCGCCTGGTCTCGATCGTCATGGCTTGCGTCACGAGCACCTCACGAGGTACCCTGCCTTGATCTCTCCGCCTTCTCGCGAGCCTGCCTGGCGAGGCCGTTCCTGAGAGAGCCTCGTGTCGTCCGCCCCGCGGGGCTTGGCCCCTCGCGAGGGTCTTGAGTCTTTGCTAATGAAGACGGGCCGTACTGGGCCACCACTTGAGCCACGCCGCAGGCCGCAGGCAGGCAAGTCTAGGGACCCCCGTTCCCAGAACACCGACAGTCTCCCAACAAGCGCTTTTCTTTAATGCCTTTTTAGCTAGGCATGATGATGACAATGATGCTCACATAAAAGATAAGAATTGAAACATAATGGGAGCATCATGAAGCATATGACTAGCACATTTAAGTCTAACCCACTTCCTATGAATAGGGATTTTGTGAGCAAACAACTTATGGGAACAAGAATCAACTAGCATAGGAAGGCAAAACAAGCATAACTTCAAGATTTTCAACACATAGAGAGGAAACTTGATATTATTGCAATTCCTACAAGCATAAATTCCTCCCTCATAATAATTTTTAGTAGCATCATGAATGAATTCAACAATATAACTATCACATAAAGCATTCTTTTCATGATCTCCAAGCATATAAATTTTATTACTCTGCACATAAGCGAATTTCTTCTCATGAATAGTAGTGGAGGCAAACTCAACAAAATAACTATCATGTGAGGCATAATCCAATTGAAAATTAAAATCATGATGACAAGTTTCATGGTTATCATTATTCTTTATAACATACGTGTCATCACAATAATCATCATAGATAGCAACTTTGTTCTCATAATCAATTGGAACCTCTTCCGAAATAGTGGATTCATCACTTAATAAAGTCATGACCTCTCCAAATCCACTTTCATAATTATCACAATAAGATTCAACACCCTCCAAAATAGTGGGATCACTACTTCCTAAAGTTGACACTCTTCCAAACCCACTTTCATCAATATAATCATCATAAATAGGAGGCATGCTAACATCATAATAAATTTGCACATCCAAACTTGGGGGACTAAAAATATCATCTTCATTAAACATAGCATCCCCAAGCTTGTGGCTTTGCATATCATTAGCATCATGGATATTCAAGGAATTCATACTAACAAAATTGCAATCATGCTCATCATTCAAAGATTTAGTTCCAAACATTTTAATTCATTCTTCTTCTAGCACTTGGGCACAATTTTCCTTTACATTTTAATTCATTCTTCTTCTAGCACTTGGGCACAATTTTCCTTTCCATCATTTTCATGGAAGATATTAAAAATATGAAGCATATGAGGCACCCTCAATTCCATTTTTTGTAGTTTTCTTTTATAAACTAAACTAGTGATAAAACAAGAAACTAAAAGATTCGATTGCAAGATCGAAAGATATACCTTCAAGCACTAACCTCCCTGGCAACGGCACTAGAAAAGAGCTTGATGTCTACTACGCAACCTTGTTCTTGTAGACGTTGTTGGGCCTCCAAGTGTAGAGGTTTGTAGGACAATAGCAAATTTCCCTCAAGTGGATGACCTAAGGTTTATCAATCGGTGGGCGGCATAGGATGAGGATGGTCTCTCTCAAACAACTCTGCAACCAAATAACAAAGAGTCTCTTGTGTCCCCAACACACCCAATACAATGGTAAATTGTATAGGTGCACTAGTTCGATGAAGAGATGGTGATACAAGTGCGATATGGATGGTATATATAGGTTTTTTTTAATCTGAAAATATAAAAACAGCAAGGTAGCAAGTAACAAAAGTGAGCGGAAACGGTATTGCAATGCTTCGAAACAAGGCCTAGGGTTCATACTTTCACTAGTGCAAGTTCCCTCGACAAGGATAACATAATTAGATCATATAACAGTCCTTCAGCATGCAACAAAGAGTCACTCCAAAGTCACTAATAGTGGAGAACAAACGAAGAGATTATTGTAGGGTACGAAACCACCTCAAAGTTATTCTTTCCGATCAATCCATTGGGATATTCCTATAAGTGTCACAAACAGCCCTAGAGTTCGTAATAAAATAACACCTTAAGAAACACATCAACCAAAACCCTAATGTCACCAAGATACTCCAATGTCACCTCAAGTATCCATGGGGTATGATTATACAATATGCATCACACAATCTCAGATTCATCTATTCGAACCAACATAAAGAACTTCAAATAGTGCCCCAAAGTTTCTACCAGAGAGTCAAGACGAAAACGTGTGCCAACCCCTATGCATAGATTCCCAAGGTCACGGAACCCGCAAGTTGATCACCAAAACATACATTAAGTGGATCAATAGAATACCCCATTGTCACCATGGGTATCCACGCAAGACATACATCAAGTGTTCTCAAATCCTTAAAGACTCAATCCGATAAGATAACTTCAAAGGGAAAACTCAATCCATTACAAGAGGTAGAGGGGGAGAAACATCATAAGATCCAACTATAATAGCAAAGCTCACGATACATCAAGATCATGCCATATCAAGAACACAAGAGAGAGAGAGAGAGATCAAACACATAGCTACTGGTACATACCCTCAGCCCCGAGGGTGAACTACTCCCTCCTCGTCATGGAGAGCGCTGGGATGATGAAGATGGCCACCAGTGATGGATCCCCCCTCCTGCAGGGTGCTGGAACAGGGTCCTGATTGTTTTTTGGTGGCTACATAGGCTTGCGACGGTGAAACTCCCGATCTAGGTTATTTTCTGGAGGTTTGGGGATTTATAGGAGAGGTTGGCATCGAGAACAAGTCAGGGGGACTCACGGGAAGTCCACGAGGCACAGGGGGGCGCCCTAGGGGGGTGGACGCGCCCTCCACCCTCGTGGGGCCCATGGGACTCCCCTCCGATAACTTTTCGTTCCAATATTTTTTATATTTTCCAAAAAAATCTCCATTGAGTTTTAGCGCATTCCGAGAACTTTTATTTCTGCACAAAAAACAACACCACGGTAGTTGTGCTGAAAACAACGTCAGTCCGGGTTAGTTCTAACCAAATCATATCAAAAGCATGTAAAAATATTATAAACATGGCATGAATACATCAAAAATTATAGATACATTAGAGACGTATCACTTATCGAGCATAGCTATGATTACCCTATTGGTCCAGCTTATATGCCTGGATTGAGAATTACTTGGGGGCTTCTTGTTTAATGGAACAGAGCTTTGTTTGTCCCTTTTAATAGGCTTGGACGCCAGGTGTATTCACCAAAAATCCGGGTTATCCTGCCTTTGTATGCTTGCCACTCCGACCTGGTAATCCTGGAATGACTCGCCGTACTCTTGATAGTCAATCTTATAAAGACCCTGAACTTGTCAAAGTTAAAAGGGCGATTGGTCATGTGAGGCCCGGCTTACAGGTTTGAATAAAGGATTAATTCAGTGGCTATGCAAAGCCCATGAAAAGCACTTGATGATTGAGGCCCGGCCGCCTATGAAAGCCTTGATTTATTTGTTATTTGTTTTTGAACTTTGTTTTGGTTTCTTATCTTTATATACCATATTGATATATGGTTTAAAATTAATTCAGGCTATGTAGCCTTGATTCTTATGACTCATATTTGAGTATAACCAGAGTGTTGATAACCCGACCTGGCTTTGGACGATAAGTCGCCAGTGTGTGTTGATTACGCGCTTGGAGTTCTGTGCTCTAAGTCTTTGGGCTGTTACCCTTACTGCATATGGTGTGGTAAGCCGGCAATATGAAATGATTTCACAGGCCATGTAGCCTTGATTATATGACTCATCACTGAGCATCTTTGGGTTTGATAACCCACCCTGATAGTAGACTTTAAGTCACCAGGATATTTTGCCTTGAGCAACCAAAATGATGATATTTCATGACTCCAGATTGATACTGGTTCCGGATTATAATTATCAGGGCATTACCATGGTATTAATCTACAGGTATGTCTTTCAATAATGGTATGAATATTTTGGGTTTGGTAATCTGCCCTAGCTTTGGACGTTAAGTCGCTAGTATATATTTGGATTGCGCCATTGGAATTATGCACTTATAAATCTTTGGGATGGACACCCTCACTGGATGTGGCGATGTAAGCCGGCAATTTGAGCCAATCTTCCAGGTATATTGTTGGATGAATATGTGAGGTTTGATAACCCGTCCTGGTTTTGGACGTTAAGTCGCCAGTATATTTGGATTGCACCATTGGAATTATGCGCTTATAAATCATTGGATTGTTACCTTCACTGGGTATGGCAATGTAAGCTAGTAGTATAAATCAATCCTACAGATATATTTTCCTGGCTATATGAATATGTGAGGTTTGATAACCCACCTTGGCTTTTAACTTTAAGTTGTCAGTATGTTTAGGCTTGAATGGCCTTAATGCTAGTCTTTTCCATAATTGCATAAGACTATATTATGTTTGGGTTGTCACCCGCCCTGGCTTTCGATGTTAAGTCGACAGGGCATGTTGTTTAAACTCTGTGCAGGATTTGCAGAGCTATGACTTGTATAAATGATTAAGTTCAAGCCCATCATCAAAAAATAAATTGGTGTTTCAAAATGGTTATCAATTATTGATTTTCACAAAGGCTATAAGCCGTCGGATTACAAAAATCCCTGGATTACAATGGATGCGTATTAAGTCGCCAACGGCCAAGAGCAACCGGGTATTTAAACTCCAGATTTACTTGTCAACATATAGAGTATTCAAATCTTTAATAGCCAAACCTGGCTGGATTCTCATTATGATATTGAATGATTGAGGTTTTCATACCGGATTATATTATTCAAATCTTGAATAGCCAACATGGCTGGATTTTTATTATGGTTATCAATAATACAGTATTATGATTGAGGTTTTCAAAATCGCTTCAGCGCAATGGCTATTATTTCTTTATCAATGGATATGATTTATTCTGCAATGGAAGGAATAGTCCCGAGTCGCTGCAGGCTTACGACCCGACACTTGGGGGCTATGTATTCAAGTTGAGATTACATCAAATACGCAAGTCCCATGTCACTGCCAGCATGCACCATGGCACTTGGGGGCTAATGCAAAGTCATTTTTTGCTTGCCTTATTGAAGACCCGACTCATCACATCGTAATGAGCCGGCCCTTGAGGGCTACCAATTGCTCCTGTCAAAAATTCAAAGTACACAAGCCTTAATCCATTATATTGAAGGGTCCATTGCTCAGCTGGTAGAGCACAAGGCTCTTAACCTTGTGGTCGTGGGTTCAAACCCTAGAATGGAGGCCACATCATATGATGTTATTTTCAGTGAAGTATATATAAAGTCCCAACTCAGCATTGTCTTGCTGAGCCGGCCCTTGGGGGCTACACGTTGTTGTTCAAGTCTACATGATCATATCTACAAAGTCCATGCTCATTATTGCATAATGACCCGAAGTTTTTATGAGCATAAGGCAATTACAAGTCCCAGATTGCTGCAAGCTTGACAACCCGGTACTTGGGGGCTACATATGTGGAATATTCAGTTTTGACTAGTGATTGAGATGAACAACCTGGATTTCTTCAAGGTTGCAACATTTATATTGAAGCAAGTCTTAAGTTGTTACTACGCTCCCTTCTTAAGACTTGGGGGCTACAGGTAATATGCATATAAGGGAGGTACACTTTCAAGCTTGGTGTTAGCAACAATTATGATCCGATGCTATCAATATTTACAAACTGGCAGTTTTGGCAATTATACATCCTTAAACGGGCGGATCACCAGATGAATCTTGAGTCCAATATGTTTATTAAACCGGAGCTTTGGAAACCGACTCAAATGGATTATTTCTTATAATATTTCTCTACAAGAAACCAATGTCAGCAAATTGATTATGAAGCTGGCCTATTGACCCGGATTTTTCAGAAGAAGTGCCCGGATTTTTTGCACTGGCAATGTTTGAACACATCTACTAAAGGAGATTTGCTATAAGATCATGAACACACATCCAGGAGAAAATGACAAGGACTTAAGGATGATCAGGTGCCAGCTCAGGAAAACTTTTAAACCGGAGCACAACCTGCCAAATTTGTTCTTGTGTTTGTTTTACAACATAAGTTTACCATCGATAAATCCAAGCTAAACTGGGGGCTAATGTCGGGGGTATACCCCGCGGTGTAGCCAGCTGGATGTATCACCCGGCTGGAGCTTGGCGACTCACTGGCGACCTGCTCGGACCTGGCGGTTTACGGGTAACCCGCTTGGACATTGTGACTCAGTGGTGACCCAGCGGGTGGGTCAGACGGACGACAAGGCCCAGAAGGACGGCTCATGTGATGGTGGGCCAGCTTAAGAGGAAAGGTGTGAGGAATATTTCCCTTACAAGGAATCAATACCCGGACTTGTATCCGGCTTATATTAGAAGATGGACTAGTCCTAATCCTGGTAGGACTCCACATGTAACCTGCCCCTTCAACTTATATAAGGAGGGGCAGGGCACCCCAAGAGGAGAGGAAAAATAATCTGTAAGGCTAGATACAACAAAAAGGGAACTGGCTTATACAGTAACTCCCTCATGAGCATAATGAGAGCTAGCCACAAACATCATGTAGGGCTATTACCGGATGATGTTTCCCGGGGCCCGAAGCTGTCTAAACCCTTGTCTTGTGTGTTGACCCGCCTTGTGTCTCTCGATTCCGATCAACCCCTCTCAAGCTACTACCTAGTTACGTTGGCCTCGCGACAAGTCCTCACACTAGGACATATGCTATGACAAATCCACGACACATGGCGTTCAAACGTCTTTGGAGCCCCGATTCTAAGCGGTATAACATGGCACACTAAACTATCAAGTAGTCATCGTATTGAGCTTGCCAAATGTTCATAACATTTGCATCAACTCCTGCAATAGGTCTGTCACCTAGCGGTGCATCAAGGACATAATTCTTCTGTGCAGCAATGAGGATAATCCTCAGATCACGGTCCCAGTCCGCATTATTGCTACCATCATCTTTCAATTTAGTTTTCTCTAGGAACATATCAAAAATAGGGGAGCTACATCGTGAGCTATTGATCTACAACATAGATATGCAAAGACTATTAAGACTAAGTTCATGATAAATTAAGTTTAATTAATCAAATTACTAATGAACTTCCACTTAAATTAACATCCCTCAAGTTATCTAAGTGATACATGATCCAAATCAACTAACCCATGTCCGATCATCACGTGAGATGGGCTAGTCATCAATGGTGAACATCTCTATGTTGATCATATCTACTATATGACTCATGTTTGACCTTTTGGTCTTCAGTGTTCTGAGACCATGTGTGTACATGCTAGGCTCGTCAAGTTTAACCCAAGTATTCTGCTTGTGTAAAACTAGCTTACACCCATTGTATGTGAACGTAGAGTCTATCACACCCAATCATCACGATGTGCTTCAAAATGACGAACTTTAGCAACGGTGCATACTCGGGGAGAACACTTTTATCTTGACATTTAGTGAAGGGATCATCTTATAATGCTACCATCGTTCTAAGCAAAATAAGATGCATAAAGGATAAACATCACATGCAATCAAAATATGTGACATGATATGGCCGTCATCATCTTGTGCTTTTGATCTCCATCTACAAAGCATCGTCATGATCTCCATTGTCACCGGCTCGACACCTTGATCTCCATCATTGCGTCGGGGTCGTCTTGCCAACTATTGCTTCTACAACGATTGCTAACGCATAACGATAAAATAAAGCAATTACATGTCGCTTGCATTTCATACAGTAATTAAGAGACAACCCTAAGGCTCCCACCGGTTGTCGATATTACGAAACATGATCATCTCATACAACAACGTATATCACATCACGTCTTGACCATATCACATCACAATATGCCCTGCAAAAACAAGTTAGACATCCTCTACTTTCTTGTTGCAAGTTTTACGTGGCTGCTATGGGCTTCTAGCAAGAACAGTTCTTACCTACGCAAAAACCACATGAGTGATTTATCAAGTTTGATGTTTTAACCTTCTTCAAGGATCTGTCGTAGCCAAATTCGATTCAACTAAAGTAGGAGAAACAGACACCTGCCAACCACCTGTATGCAAAACAAGTTGCATGTCAGTCGGTGGAACCGGTCTCCTGTGCGTGGACATGCAAGGTTGGTCCGGGATGCTTCATCCCGCAATGCCGCCGAATCAAAATAAGACGTTTGTGGTAAGCAGTATGAACATCACCGCCCACAACTCCTTTGTGTTCTACTCGTGCATATCATCTATGCATAGACCTGTCTCATGATGCCACTTTTGGGGAATGTTGCATGAAAAACAAAAAAAAATTCTACGCACACGCAAGATCTATCCATGGAGATGCATAGCTATGAGAGGGGGAGAGTATCTACATACCCTTGTAGATCACTAAGCGGACGCATTTATCACGCGGTTGATGTAGTCGTACTCTTCGCGATCCGATCACGATCTAACCAATCTAGTGTCGAACGGACGACACCTTCGAGTTTGGCACACGTGTGGCTCAATGACGTCTCCTCCTTCTTGATCCAGCAAGCAGGAGATAAGAAGTAGATGGGATCACAACCAACAAGATGGAGTTGTGGTGATGGTGATGGTGGAGCACCAACAGCTCTTCGCTAAGCGTCGCCGGGATGAGGCGGTGGAACTACAGAGTAACGGGAGAGAGAGAGGCTCCAAGGGCTTGGTGTATCCTCTTAGGGCGCCCCTCCCCTCTATATATAGGTGGAGGGGCGTGGGAAACAACCCCTCCAAGTCCTAGGACGCAGCTAAGGGGGAGAGGACTTGGATTCCAAGTCCAATCCTATTCCTACTAGGACTCCTTCCTTTTTTGCCTTCCCTAGCCACATGGGCTTTTGAGGACTTGGTGCGCCTAGCCCAATAAGGCCATGGCGCCTCTCCGCAACCCATGCTAGCCCTTGGGTCATGGTGCACCCACTTGTGGACTTATGGACCCCTCCAGAATCCTCCGGAACCTTCTGAAAGCTTCCCGATACAATGCCGAAAAAACTGCACCTTTTTTCGGAACCCAAAATATGACTTCCATATATAAATCTTTACCCTCAACCATTCTGAGACTCCTTGTGACGTCCGGGATCTCATCCTGACTCCGAACAACATTTGGTTACCACTCATCAAATATCCCAATACTACTCTAGCGTCAAGGAACGTTAAGCGTGCGACCCTACGGGTTCGATAATTATGTAGTCATGGAGACACTTCTCTGGTTAATAACCAATAGTGGGACATGGATGCCCATATTGATTCCTACATATTCCACAAAGATCTTTTATCGGTTGAACCTTTATGACAACATACATAATTCTCTTTGTCTGTCGGTATGTTACTTGCCCGAGATTCGATCGCCGGTATCTCCATACATAGTTCAATCTCGTTACCGGCAAGTCTCTTTACTCGTTTCATAATACATCGTCTTGCAACTAACTCCTTAGTTACTTTTCTTGCAAGCTTCTTGTGATGTGTATTACTGAGAGGGCCCAGAGGTACCTCTTCGTCATACGGAGTGACAAATCCCAATCTCGATTCACGCCAACTCAACAGACACCTTCGGAGATACCTGTAGAGCATCTTTATGATCACCCAGTTACGTTGTGATGTTTGATAGCACACAAGGTATTCCTCCGGTATCCAGGATTTGCATAATCTCATGGTCGAAGGAACATGTATTTGACATTAAGAAAGCAGTAGCAATAAACTGAACGATCATTTGCTAAGCTGACGGATGGGTCTTGTCCATCACATCATTCTCCTAATGATGGGATCTCGTTATCAAATGACAACTCATGTCTATGGTTAGGAAACCTTAATCATCTTTGATTAACGAGCTAGTCTAGTAGAGGCTCACTAGGGACACAATATTTGTTTATGCATCCTCACATGTATTTAAGTTTTCGGTCAATACAATTCTAGCATGAATAATAAACCTTTATCATGATTAAGGAAATATAATAATAACCATTTTATTATTGCCTCTAGGGCATATTTCCATCAGGCTCCTCCTCCGATGAATTGGACGATCCTCCACCAGCGGCGACGGGTACAACTATGTCGGCGACCAGAAGGGGAAAAGGGCCGGCCCGAAAGTGGTGAAGTTGATTTTAATTTCAAGTTTTAGATGTAGTATAAGGTTGTCCATCGTTTGTGTGGACTTTGGTGGATCTTTTGGTGAACTATTGTGCAATTTCTATGTCCGGAGCTGATCTACGTAGTTTGATCGATGTTGTATGACATAGTATGAATATAGGGGTTCGGATATGAGAAACACATATGTGGACGACGCAATTTGAGAAGTGTCCGGTTACTGTCTGCAGACGTGTTCGGACGCATCCACGGGCGTTTGAGGGCCCGGATTTGCCAAGTCCGGCTGGAGATGCTCTTACATGGCTAACATTGAAGTGGAACTAGATTGCCGATCTCATATGTGATCGAAACTTTGATATGTTGCCAAAATGAATTTCACCATACTTCGTCGGAAAAGTTACCATTGAAGTACTATTACATTATATGTGGATTGCACTAGCCCTTTCCATTAGTTCACACATTTGGTTGCATTGGCTAGTGTATGAAGCTTAACATGGTATCAGAGCTAAGGTTTTGGGTTTAAGTCCTGTCTTTCGCAATTTATTAAAAATTGCTGGTGGCCCCCTTTGTGTCCACGTAGTGGCCTCTTGAGTTATACGTGAGTTTCGCGTGTTGTCGCTCTTTTCCGGTTGCACGTGTTGACCTGTCTTACCTGTCACACGTAAGAGGGGATGTTACAGTATATGTACATTGCACCAGCCCTTTTCATTAGTTCGCACTTTTGATTGCGTTGGCTAGTGCATGAATCTTAACAAGTAGTATAAGTGAGTTCGTGGACCTTCTCTTTGGTGTTGGTAGGCTACCAACTCCAAACATGAGTGCAATTGCGTGTGTGCATTTATATGGATGAGTGTATGCGCATGTATATGAGCGCTTGCGTCGGTACTGTGTTAAAAAAACAGTTTTGGATACGTAGAACACGCATTCAGGAGCATCAGAGTTTTCCCTAAAAAAAAAAGAGCACCAGGGTTTCTTCTGCAAATATACATGCACCAACTAGACACCGCTCGATCTGAGTCGTTCGCGTCAGGAGTCGGTCAGTCTCTGAACGCCGCCGCGCGAGAGAGAGCCATGGCGGCCGCACTGTTGCCAGAGACGGCGTCGCGGCTGCTGACTCCGGAGACCCTCCGAACGGCGGCCAAGCAGTCTCAGGGCATCCACCTTGTCCCCATCTCCCTCCGCCGCGCCATCAAGCGCTACCTCCGCGGTAACTCCCATTCCCACCCCTCCCTCCCGCCCACCACCTGCTCGACAAATTGCTCCGCGCTAACGCTTCCACGGCTGCCGCCGTGCTCGCGCAGACCAGGACAAGACGCACATGCACCGAAAGGTGCTGCTGCTTTCGTCCTCCTTCGAGCGCGCAAAGGGCACCGGTGCCGAGCTGGCTGCGGCGTCAACCCGTAGCGCACTCCTCGACGACCCCCATGCGCCTGCGAGTGCCGAGCAGCGGACTGCACGGTGGAAGGTTCAGTCCTCCTACGGAGATATCGGCCTTCGGTACCGCGAGGATGAGACGGTCGCGTATGTCGCCTCCCGCATGCCTGCAATCTACGCCGCATGCCACCGCGTGCTCCGTGAGGTCCGAGAACCACCAGGCCCCCTTTTTGTTGTTCCCGTCCCCAGTGAGTTAAGTTCGCCCACTGGGATGTTTTCATGGACTCAAGCGTGGCTTTGCTGCAGGTTCGTCGTCGGTCTCCAGGTTTTGCACCTAAGAACGTGTTGGACTTTGGAGCGGGGCCAAGCTCAGCACTTTGGTGCGTATGACCTATTTGACAATTTTTTTATTAAGTTTTCACTTTGCACAACCTAATGTCGCTACAAGAATGCAGGGCAATGAGGGCAGTGTGGCCGAAGTCCATAGAGAGGGTTAATTTGATCGAGCCCTCCAAAGAAATGCAGAGAGCGGGACAGACCCTTCTTGATAGTAAGCTACGCTCTTTCTTGCTTAAATGATACTCCTCTGTACCAAAATATAAGACGTTTTTGCAGTTCAATTCAATGAACTGCAAAAACATCTTATATTTTGATACGGAGGTAGTACAATTCATATCTCAGTAATGTGATTGATTACTAGCATGTCAGAATTTGGTTCAGTATAACGATTTTTATAAACAAAAACAACAACAACAACAACAACAACAACAACAAAGCCTTTAGTCCCAAACAAGTTGGAGTAGGCTAGAGGTGAAACCCATAAGATCTCGCGACCAACTCATGGCTCTGGCACATGGATAGCAAGCTTCCACGCACCCCTGTCCATAGCTAGTTCTTTGGTGATACTCCAATCCCTCAGGTCTCTCTTAACGGACTCCTCCCATGTCAAATTCGGTCTACCCCGACCTCTCTTGACATTCTCTGCACGCTTTAGTCGTCCGCTATGCACTGGAGCTTCTGGAGGCTGCGCTGAATATGCCCAAACCGTCTCAGACGATGTTGGACAAGCTTCTCTTCAATTGGTGCTACCCCAACTCTATCTCGTATATCATCATTCCGGACTCTATCCTTCCTCGTGTGGCCACACATCCATCTCAACATACGCATCTCCGCCACACCTAACTGTTGAACATGTCGCCTTTTAGTCGGCCAACACTCAGCGCCATACAACATTGCGGGTCGAACAGCCGTCCTGTAGAACTTGCCTTTTAGCTTTTGTGGCACTCTCTTGTCCCAGAGAATGCCAGAAGCTTGGCGCCACTTCATCCATCCGGCTTTAATTCGATGGTTCACATCTTCATCAATACCCCCATTCTCCTGCAACATTGACCCCAAATATCGAAAGGTGTCCTTATGAGGTACCACCTGCCCATCAAGGCTAACCTCCTCCTCACACCTAGTAGTACTGAAACCGCACATCATGTACTCGGTTTTAGTCCTACTAAGCCTAAACCCTTTCGATTCCAAGGTTTGTCTCCATAACTTCCTATTTACCCCCGTCTGACTATCGTCAACTAGCACGACATCATCCGCAAAGAGCATACACCATGGGATATCTCCTTGTATATCCCTTGTGACCTCATCCATCACCAAGGCAAAAAGATAAGGGCTCAAAGCTTACCCTTGATGCATTCCTATCTTAATCGGGAAGTCATCAGTGTCGACATCACTTGTTCGAACACTTGTCACAACATTATCGTACATGTCCTTGATGAGGGTAATGTACTTTGCTGGGAATTTGTGTTTCTCCAAGGCCCACCACATGACATTCCGTGGTATCTTATCATAGGCCTTATCCAAGTCAATGAACACCATATACAAGTCCTTCTTTTGCTCCCTATATCTCTCCATAAGTTGTCGTACCAAGAAAATGGCTTCCATGGTCGACCTCCCAGGCATGAAACCAAACTGATTTTTGGTCACGCTTGTCATTCTTCTTAAGCAGTGCTCAATGACTCTCTCCCATAGCTTCATTTACTGATTTTTATCATGGAAAATAATACCATAGCCACATTGCAGCAAAATTATTTTGAACTTTTGTAAATCGCATTGTTTTGTCTTTTGTTTGCGTAACTTGGATTACTATTTAGTGGCCTTCACTTACCAATTCCATGGTGGTGCTTTTAATGGCAAGCACTGAAAGTATCTGATTGCTTTGTTAGTGCCTTGCTAATTTACATTTGTGAATTTGCTGATAGATTTTGGGTTATACCGTTTGCTGTGCAAATGTATATATATTTGGGGGGCTTGCCACTGTCTACAAATGTTGCTGATAAATTTATCGGCACTGTCTAATCTGCAAATATTTTCAGATTTGAAGGGATTGCCACTTATCCACAGCTATGATAGCATCCAAGAGTTGAACCGCAGCATCGAGAAACATGAGCGACGTCACGACCTTGTAATATCAGTAAGTTTTTACCTCTTTCCTCTGTAATGTTTCATGCTGTATTGAATTGTTTATATTTAGTTGCTTATGTTTGAACCTGCACTGAATATTTTTCCTCAATCTGTAGTCTTACGCACTTGGGGAGATTCCTTCATTGAATGACCGTATAACAATTGTGAGGCAACTTTGGGACCTAACAAAAGATGTTTTGGTATAATGACCCCTTTTCTCTCATGTTTGTGCGTGCTTATGGGGGATATCATTTTACTTTTGTATCTGATAAACATGATTCATTTTAAGGTTTTGTTAGAGCCTGGAACTCCTCAAGGGTCAAAGATTATAAGCCAAATGCGCTCATATATCCTTTGGATGGAAAAGAGAGTATGTACTCAGTTCATGATTAAGTATTCAGATATTTGACGTATTCCCTGACAGTGTAGCATTGAATTACATAATATTTGTTCTCCCAGAAGTGCCGCAAGAGCGAAAAATCTACAGGTGCTGCTCCAAGTAAAATGAAGAGTATGGTTCTTCAAGAAGATTTGCTGAAAGATGGTGCCTTTGTGGTTGCCCCGGTGAGTTGAAACCGCAAATGATCCAGTCTTAGTGTGTGTTTCCGAGTAAAGCTAATTTCGTTCTATCATATCAGTGTCCTCATGATGGTCGGTGTCCGTTGGAGAATTCAGATAAATACTGCCACTTTGTTCAGAGATTGGAGAGGACGTCATCACAGCGTATCTACAAGGTTCATTTTCCTTTTCACCTGTTCTATTACTTTCCTTTCATGTTGTATGCTACTCCCTCCGTCCCAAAATAAGTGTCTCAACCTTAGTTCAACTTTGTACTAAAGTTAGTACAAAGTTGAGACACTTATTTTGGGATAGGATGCATTCTTGTCAGTTAGTGGCGAAAATTTACATACCAAGCATCTAAATCAGTAAGAGATATTGATATCACAATCATCTATTAATCTCGGATTGAAAAATTCTATCAGGACTATGAGTTGCATGATTGATTAGCAGTTTATGCATCTAGGATAGGCATCAAGCTCTCCAAAATCGTGCTGATCTCAAACCAGTACTTTTAGCAGTAGAGGATTACAACAAATCTTAATATGCTTTTGAACACTATGCTTTTCACTTTTGAGGAGCTCACTGAAGTAATTCCTTTTTCAACTTTTGTATAAGATCTGCAAAATTGTATACACATTTTTAATAAATAAACAAACCTTGTAATTATTAGGCTTTTAAAATCCTGTTTTGAATGTTTAATGCAGAGGTCAAAAGGTGTGCCTTTGCGTGGTTTTGAGGATGAGAAATTCTGTTATGTTGCTTTAAGAAGGGGCAAGCGACCAGAGTAAGTGCTTGTGATTCTGAAGCCAGCTTTATGCAATCATTACTAATATGTGCACCTTGTTTAGATCATTATATGCTCCTGCAAGTACATGCTGGACTTAATAACAATTCCTCCTTATCTCTGAACTAGGGAAGCTTGGCCACTTGATGGAATGAAATTTGATACTCTTAAAGAACGTCATGCCAAGAGAAGCCCAGAAGATCTTATCATTGACTATGGTGATTATCGATCATTGATCACTTGTCTAATCCTTCCTTATATGAATATTTTGAAAATTATGTTTACTATTGTTCTTCCTTTTTTCTTAGACGATCAATTTCCAAGTGGGGAAGATGAAGAAGCTCCTGACAGCGACGAGGACAGTTTGGTCCCATATGCTTCTGATACACAAGAACTAAGTCTATTCCATGAGAGTGGAGAGGAGGAAGAGGAACCCATCCGTGCTGATCTTGGAGGAGGCTGGGGCCGGATTATATACAGCCCCATTCGAAGAGGAAGACAAGTACAGATGGATGTTTGCCGTGCCACCAAACGGGATGCGTCTGAAGGCGCGTTCGAGCGTGTGGTGGTCACACAAAGCAAGAACCCTGCTTTGCATCTTCAGGCCCGGAAGTCGCTTTGGGGTGACCTTTGGCCATTTTAGGCTACAGATTCTTCAAGCTTGGTTGTAGCCACATTTTAGGGGGCTCCCAGTCTGTTCAACAGTGGACTCGCTCGGTGAAAGTAGAATCTGGCGTTAGTGGTAACTTTTGTTTCATCGGTATTTGTTTTTGAAAGGTTTTGCTTCTTCCATGCATTTATATATTTGTAACGGAGCTAGTCAGCAAACCTCATCTCAATTTCTTGATATCAGGTATGTGCCGGAGCTCTGAGGTTGGAACTCTGCATCATTGCAACGCTGTTCGCCAACAATGTAACTGCTTACCATCATTGGATAATAATAACAGCCAACAGCCCAGCACCTAATAATATCAAATGTACTCCCTACGTACCTTGTTTTGGTACAGAGGTAGTACCTCCTAATATTCATAACATCCTATTTATACGATTGAGCTTGCGTGAATATCTTATACATGATCAGATGAAATTGATGCGATTGCTTTTCCTTCTTCTGTGACTCAAGCAACTTACTTCCTCTGACTGTGGTTAGAAACTCTGGAGGTTTAGGATTGTTCGCCTTCCCAGCCTCCAAGCAATCTGGCTCGATGTAAAGCACGACTAGAATTGGACGTGCTGCTTTGCAGCTTAAAATCTGTAACCACCAATCCTTTTTCTAATCTGAAGAGAAAAGATTATCACCAGTGTAACTTGTCCGCCTGTCACACCTGCACCAACTGGTGGTGCCACGGTGGACTAGCCGTACAAGAGACAAGTCATCGGGCGAAGTCAGCAGTGGGCCACAGGCCGGGTCGCGTGAGCTATATGACAGCCCTTGCGTGGGCGAGTGAGGCATGTGTTGTGTGTGTACTTTCTAAACCTCATCCTATACCCTGAATCTAATCTTTCCTCTGCTGCAAGTAAAGCTCTCCTTCCTCGCTCCTTCTCTGTGATCTCATCTCCTTTCCCCTAGTGCGATCCCAATCGAGTCTCGGGTTCGTCACAACTGGTATTCAGAGCCTCCATCGTTCCCTGCCCAAAAAAATTCTCCAGCGCCGCTTCCCCTTTTCCTTGATCGATCAGTAACATCCACTGCTTTAGGTGTTGATTTGCTCCGGCAAATCGATGGGAAATTCCAAGCAGGGTTAGATCGGCTTGGAGCAAGGTCATGGCGCCGCCATCCAAGCCATCTGCTCAAACTAGGCACATCCTCCTCGCCATGTCGGAGTCATCCGAAGAACTCAAGTCCATGCTATCGTCCCTCCTCACGCGGTTCGACGAGAGTAAGCTCGCCGACGACAAGCACTTGGCTCACGCACCTGCACCACCAAGTAGATCTGACACAGGCCGACGTCGACGAGGTGTGCCAGCAACACGAGACTACACCCCCGCCACCCACTACATCACTAAACGGCCGGCACCCGAACAATGGGGCGGCCCTCATACAGGCTCTTCCTCCACTCCGGTGGACCAGCACCCCAGATCGGGAGTCCACAGGCCGCCGGTTCGCCTCGCCAACAACAAACCGCCCCTACTTCCGACCCGTCCAGGAGGCGGCTGTGATACGTCTCTAACGTATCTATAATTTTTTATTGTTTCATGCTATTATAGTATCAATCCTGAATGTTTTATATGCAATTATATGTCATTATATATCATTTTTTGCAACTAAGTAGTGCCAAGTGCCAGTTGCTATTTTTTGCCTGTTTTTAATTTTCCAAAATATCAGTACGAAATGAAGTCCAATTGCCACGAAACTTTTTGGAGATTTTTTCTGGACATAAGAGACCCTGGAAGCTTCGGGAGAGGGTCATAAGATGAAGGAGTAGTCC
>NC_041381.1:374653963-374655787 GCF_002162155.2 Triticum dicoccoides | reverse complement strand
CCCTGATGGCTTGTGGGGCCCAGGTGCATCCGTTTGACCTAATTCTGCCTCTATAAATTCTTTAAAATCTTTACTTTATTTTATTTTGTGTTTTATTTATCTATCTATCACTATGAGATTTGATCCTTGCAATTAACCGCCGAGGGATTGACAACCCCTTGTTCTCCTTGGGTGCAAGTATTTGTTATTTTATATGTAGGTACTGCTAATAAGGTGTTCCTTGGTTCTCCTACTGGATTGATAACCTTGGTTCTTAACTGAGGGAAATAATTATCTCTATTGTGCTGCATCATCCTCTCCTCTTCGAGGAAATCCCAACGCAGCTCACAAGTAGCAGGCTGCATCGACGAACTCCAGACTGGCTCGCAGCCCGCACTCGTTCATCCATCGGATGCGCCACGACTGGAGGAGTACTTCACCAACCTGCCCAAGCATGACTTCCCATGCTTCGATGGCTCGGTCCCGTATCTGTGGATCAATCGCTACGTCGCCTACTTCAAGCTGTACCGCGTGCTGCCGCATAATTTGTGAAGGAAATATGCCCTAGAGGCAATAATAAAGTTATTATTTATTTCCTTATTTCATGCTAAATGTTTATTATTCATGCTAGAATTGTATTAACCAGAAACATAATACATGTGTGAATACATAGACAAACATAGTGTCACTAGTATGCCTCTACTTGACTAGCTCGTTGATCAAAGATGGTTTAGTTTCCTAACCATAGACATGAGTTGTCATTTGATAAACGGGATCACATCATTGGGAGAATGATGTGATTGACTTGACCCATTCCGTTAGCTTAGCACTTGATCGTTTTAGTTTACTGCTATTGCTTTCTTCATGACTTATACATGTTCCTATGACTATGAGATTATGCAACTCCCGATTACTGGAGGAACACTTTGTGTGCTACCAAACGTCACAACGTAACTGGGTGATTATAAAGGTGCTCTACAGGTGTCTCTGATGGTACTTGCTGAGTTGGCATATATCGAGATTAGGATTTGTCACTCCGATTGTCGGAGAGGTATCTCTAGGCCCTCTCGGTAATGCACATCACTATAATCCTTGCAAGCAATGTGACTAATGAGTTAGTTGCGGGATGATGCATTACGGAACGAGTAAAGAGACTTTCCAGTAACGAGATTGAGCTAGGTATTGAGATACCGACGATCGAATCTCGGGCAAGTAACATGCCGATGACAAAGGGAACAACGTATGTTGTTATGCGGTTTGACCGATAAAGATCTTCGTAGAATATGTAGGAGCCAATATGAGCATCCAGGTTCCGCTATTGGTTATTGACCGGAGACGTGTCTCGGTCATGTCTACATAGTTCTCGAACCCGTAGGGTCCGCACGCTTAACGTTTGGTGACGATCTGTATTATGGGTTTATGTGTTTTGATGTACCTAAGGTAGTTCGGAGTCCCAGATATGATCACGGACATGACGAGGAGTCTTGAAATGGTCGAGACATAAAGATCGATATATTGGATGACCATGTTTGAACTTTGGAAGGGTTCCGGGCAAGTTCGGACAAATACCGGAGTACTGGGGGGTTACCGGAACCCCCCGAGGAGTGTAATGGGCCTATTGGGCCTTAGTAGAGAAGAGGAGGGGCGGCCAGGGCAGGGCGCGTGCCCCCTCCCCCTCTACTCCGAATTGGACAAGGAGGGGGGGGGGCAGCGCCCCCCTTTCCTTCCCCCTCTCTCCTCCTTCCCCCTTCTCCTACTCCTACTAGGAAAGGAGGAGTCCTATTCCCAGTGGGAGTAGGACTCCCCCCTTGGCGCACCCTCCTCCTTGGCTGGCCACCTCCCCCC
>NC_041381.1:374643927-374653592 GCF_002162155.2 Triticum dicoccoides | reverse complement strand
GGGGGGGGTGAATAGGTAACTAACAATTTTTAGCTTTTCTTTACCAAATAAACTTTGCATCAAAGTAGGTTGTCTAGATATGCAACTAGGTGAACAACCTATATGATGCTACGACAACAAGCACACGAGCAAGCAAGGGATACAACACAAGTAAGCTTGCAAAAGTAAAGGCGCGAGATAACCAAGAGTGGAGCCGGTGGAGACGAGGATGTGTTACCGAAGTTCCTTCCTTTTGAGGGGAAGTACGTCTCCGTTGGAGCGGTGTGGAGGCACAATGCTCCCCAAGAAGCCACTAGGGCCACCGTATTCTCCTCACGCCCTCACACAATGCGAGATGCCGTGATTCCACTATTGGTGCCCTTGAAGGCGGCGACCGAACCTTTACAAACAAGGTTGGGGCAATCTCCACAACTTAATTGGAGGCTCCCAACAACACCATGAAGCTTCACCACAATGGAGTATGGCTTCGAGGTGACCTCAACCGTCTAGGGTGCTCAAACACCCAGGAGTAACAAGATCCGCTAGGGATAAGTGGGGGGAATCAAATCTCTCTTGGTGGAAGTGTAGATCGAGGCCTTCTCAACTAATCCCGAGTAAATCAACAAGTTTGATTGGCTAGGGAGAGAGATCGGGCGAATATGGAGCTTGGAGCAACAATGGAGCTTAGAGGTGGAAGAGGTAGTCAACTAGAGGTAGGAGACACCCCTTTTATAGCTATGGGAAAGATCCAACCGTTATCCACATGTCCAGCCCGCAACATGCGGTACTACCGCTCCAGGGGCGCGGTACTACTGCAAGGCCCCGCGGTACTACTGTGGGGGACCACGATACTTCTGCGGTAGCAGGAGAGACTAGGACATGCCTGACTGAGAGCAGTACTTCCGCGAGTGCGGTACTACCGCTCCCACTCGCGGTACTACCTCAAGGCAGGAAAGTCCTAGCCTACGAAGAGCACAGATGAATAAAAATACATCCGTGCTTACTTTCGCTGAAAACGAAACAGTGCAAATATCCAACGCGGTACTACCGCTAAGAAGCGGTACTACCGTATCCCAGCTGAACCAGGTCGCGCGCGGTACTACCGCGCACGAAGCATGGTACTACCGTGGAGGCACGGATGTAAAAAATTACATCCGCTCCTACTACCGCGACGCAGCGGTACTAGGCATGAGGGCCATGGTACTACGACTCCAGGGGAGCAGTACTACCGTGGGCACCCGCGGTACTACCGTGCAGGACACGCGGTACTACCGTGGGCGCGCAGATGTAAAAAATTACATCCGCCCCTACTATCGTACCGGAGCGGCACTAGGCCTGGGAGCCACGGTACTAAGACTCCAAAGGAGCGGTAGTACCGTGGGCTCCAGCGGTACTACCGCAGGTGCTTGTGGTACTACCGCTCCACAGAGCAGTACTACCGCAAGTTCAGCAGTGGTCGCCAGAATAAGCACAAAGAGGATAACCGAGGGAAGCTCCAAAGTGCAAGGGAAAGGTGGAGACAAGGAGGGAAACATGTACGTGATGATTCCACCCGAACCTTTCCGACGCGGACCCCCTCTTAATAGTACGGCTCTCCTACGAAACAAATCCACCAAAAGAAACATAGAACAACGCCGTCTTCAATAGTCTTCGAGGGGCACCGAATCGTCTCGTGCCTAGCGATGAAGCGTCTGAGAAACTCAAGGCACACGATTGGTCCGCAAAAGCATTGTCATCAATCACCAAAACACCTTAGGGATAAAAATGCCCTTACAAGCTCCCCCTTTTTGGTGGATTGATGACAATACGGGATTTGCACAAAAAGGAGATAATATTGAGCAAAGGCAAACCCCTCCTCTCTAGAATATAGACGGGCTCCCCCTAGATGTGTGCAATCTAGATGGATGCTTTAGACTGCATAGCACACAAACTAGGATCAACACTCCCCCTATATTTTAGAGACAAAGGCATGAATACTATCATCTAAGCAAGAGCATAGCACAAAGGTAGCACAATATATCACAAGCTCGCTAAGATAGATAGAGTGCATATGTTTTACACCATATGAAGGAAAGCAACCCAAAGCAACTGAAACGAGGTTCAAACGAGAAAGAAAACACACCGAACATGAACGACGACACACGACTCGCAAATCCCTACACTCTCTCCCCCTTTGGCATCGAGACACCAAAAAGGCAGAGAGGACACCTACACACAAGGGGTGGCTCAAGCAGGGAACTCAGCCCAACGCTCCTCGTCAGACTCGGCGGCAGGGATGGTCTCCTCGACGTCCTCCTCAGAATCAGTCCACCTGTAGCCTTGCTTCTCCATCCACTCGGTCTCTGGAGTGATGCGATCCTCAGAACCGCCAGACACATCCTCGCCATACAGCTGCAAGATCTTCCTGTCCCGGCGGTGACTCTCCTTGGATGCCACGTGAGTCCTGTACTGCCCCTTAGCTTGCATGTAGAAAAGAGTCTTCATCTTTTCCTTCAGCTTCTTGGCCCACGAGGGCATAGAGGAACTCTGGGAAGACCTGGCAGCACGGCCCTCAGCAACATCCTCTGCGCCAGCATCCTCCTCATCAACAGCACCCCTAGCAGCAGACGCCTTAGCACGAGTAGTAGTGTTGGCCCAGTTGGGCTTGACACGGAGACATATGGGATCATGTCGAATCCAATCGGGAGCAAGGAACTCATCACCAGGGAACATCTTCTCCCAAGTCTTTGAGATCAGCAGAAACAGATATGGTCCATAGATAGGCACCTTGCGGTTGAACACCGCAAACCGAAGCTCACACCACATGATGTGTGAGACATCAAGTGGCTGAGTCTGAGACACACAAGCCTCCTCACACAGGAGCATCATATCCACCATATAGGCATGAACCTTGTCCTTGTCAGCAATGCGAGGGAACAATGAGTTGTGGAAGATGCGATACATGATATCCAGAAAAGAGTTGAGTACCCACGTCGACTTGCCATTGGCAAGCGCCTTCTCAACATAGAATGGCTGAAGCTTGTCCTTATTAGCAGAATCAGAATTAGCATGGGGGCGGACACCCACGGGAGTGTTGAGCCCGTCATCAGGAACCTGGAGCAGATCCATGAACTCCTTCCAAGTAGCAGTCAACTTACGGCCATTGGTCATCCAGGTCATCCTCCGCTCCTCATCAGGGTGAAAGTATACTGAGGCAAAGAACTGACAAATAAGCTCAGGGTCATAGTCAAGGTGAAAAGAGATCACATGTTCAATACCAAACTGCTCCACCAATTCCAGAGCTTCTCCAAAGTACTCACGATACTTGTCCTTCCTCAGGTGATGCATTTCTATCCATTTGACATCCACGTAGGTATTCTGCTTGTTCTTGATGACATCCAGATAAGTGAGAGTCTGTTGCTTGTTCCAAAATAGTTCATAACCTCTGACAGTAGCACGAGGGTTCACATACAGGTTGAGCTGCCTGAGATGGACGAACTCAGATTGGGGTATCTCGTCCATGCCCTTAGTGGGTTCCTTGTGCTTACTAGCGGATGTCTTGACATGGCGCTTGGGGGCAGTGGAGCCCTCTGGTGCTTCACCTGGATTGCGCAGACGCTTGGAGCCAGTGTCACGACTGGGATTGGAACGGCGAGAGCCACCACCTGAGACACAAAACGCAAAACACCCACGACAAGAAAAAAGGATCAATGCAAAGACCACGACAAAGCACAAGAATCACATAGAAATTATACGGGAAAGTTGCCATGAGATAGATGGGATCCACGTAGTACTGCCGGATGCGGCGGTACTAAAATTTTAGTACCGCTCCAAGTCGCGGTAGTACCGTGCGAGGTCACGGTAGTACCGTGGTGGGAGCGGTAGTAAAATTTTAGTGCCACATCGCATGCGGTAGTACCGCGCCCTACGGGCGGTAGTACCGGACAAGCGGTAGTTGTCGTGGTTCTAAGTCTGACAGTAGTGTAGGGGGGTAGGAATGGAGAGGCAAGATCCTAGCTATGGAGTAGTTGTATACGCAAGAGGTTTATGAGTTCAGGCCCTTCTCGGAGGAAGTAACAACCCTACGTCTCGGAGCCCGGAGGCGGTCGACTGGATTATGTGTGTATGAGTTACAGGGGTGCGAACCCTTTACACTGAGGAGGGGTGGCTTATATAGAGTTCGCCAGACCCCTCCGGCCCTCAGTTATGCAGGGTTTAAGGTACATTAAGATCGGGCGTTACTGGTAACGCCACAAATAAAGTGCCATGATGACCATAAAAGCTACTTAATGACTGACCGTTTGCGTGCAGAGTGACTTTAGGTCTCCTGGCTGTCGAGTGGTTGGCTTCATGGTCGAGTGTCTTCGAGTTCGTCGAGTGGAACATTTCTGGGTCGATTGAAAGGTGGTTTCTTCTAGAGATGTCCTTGGGGAGGGTATCTTGGACAGGTCCATGACCCTACCCTAGGTACATAGCTTCATTATTAGCCCCTGAATGGATCGAGGTTTGAGTGGGGAAGGAGTTGAACACACTTCCGACCCATTCTCGTACTATGAGTATGTCTTGTTCTGGATCAATGAACTTAGGTGACGGCACCAACTTCTTTTTCAGTCGCCTTGATCCATTCTTTGTATCCGTCGAGTGAATTTCTTTACTTAGAGAACTCCGAACGATAGAGCGGTGGAAATCTTCCGTCTGACGAGTTGTTCTGCAGCTCGCGGATTTAGCGGGATTCGAATTTCGGGAAGCATGCGGGGCGGAGGAGGCCGCAGTAATCGGATGGGATAAGGCAGTGACGCCTCGATCTCCGCACCACCTTTTTCGCCACGTATCGCGTGCGCGACTGTTGCGGGATTTGACAGGATCGCCCGGGCCTACAAGTCAATCACTCAGAAGTAACCTCATATAAGGCGCCGGACGGGGTTTTTTGAATAGTGTGTTCTCATTTCCTCCTCTCTTCCTCAGACTTATCCGCTGCGTTCGCTTTCGTCTTAGTGGCGCTGCCCTGTGCGCGTCTCGCCGGCGACGATGGTGAAAGAGAAGATGGCGGCCCTGGAGCGGGCGAAGAAAGCGACAACGAAGGCGAAGGGAAAGGTGACCAGTTGGGGTGGATCTTCATCGAGGGCCGGCATGCCGCAGGGCTGGATCCAGGGCGACTGGATCCGCTCGACGATTCATCAAGAAGACCTTGATGACCTGGCCAATGGAGGACTGACCCCCCATGGATCAGCGCGGCTCCCGGGGAAGGAGTCTGAGCCGCAGCCTCAGGAGGGTGAGTGCGTTCTCTTGGCCACCCATGTCGACCGTGGGTTTTCTTTGCCGCCTCACCCTTTCTTTCGGGGATTTCTGAATTTCTTTGGGGCGCAACTCCACCACTTCACACCCAACACCATCGTGTACCTCGCCGCTTTCGTGTCTTTGTGCGAGAATTTCTTGGGTTGTCGGCCTCATTGGGGTCTTTTCAAGCACATTTTCACATGTCTCTCCCAGACGGTGAAAAAGGCCAATCCGAGTGACGAGAGAACACAAGTGATTCAGATGTGTGGGGGTCTTGCGGTTCAAATGAGGTGGAAAAGTTCTTTTCCGGCCATGATCCTACCCGACTCGGTCCGTGGATGGCAGTCGACCTGGTTTTACTGCAAAGACCAGCCGACGCCAGGGCAGTCGACCGGACTCCCTCCTTTTTCCATGGACCGAGTGAGGAAGCCTTCCTCTTTGAAGGTGATCCCAGAATAGAAGGTGCAGGTTAAGGTGCTGGTCGAACGTGTTGTCCAGCTTATCCGTGACGGGGTGACCGACATGGACCTCTTGGAGGTCTTCCTCCGACGACGCATCCAACCGCTTCAAGCTCGAGACCATCCGATGTGGATGTATTCTGGCACTGAGGACACCACTCGGATCCACCCGGAGGAGGTCGAGGATGCCACGCTGGAGAGGTGGCTGACGAGCATGACAGGGAACAAAGACAACCCCCGAGGAGCCAGGAGGATTCCTCCACTCGACCAATCATACGAAGTAGACCAGGTCCAATTCTGCATCTCTGACTGTGATCCTGCTTTCTTCATTCTATTTGCTTAAAATCAATCGACTGACTTTTGTCTTGTTTGTTGTCTTCTAGGCCAGTACTGAGATGTACTCGATGCCCAACGGGGCGCAAGAACAGGCCGAGGAGGGGGAGGCGAGCGAAGGTGAAAGTGAGGAGGAGTGGCAATCTGATGGTGAGGGGGAAGAGGATGACGACGGCTCCAGTGAAGAGGAGGAGGAGGAAGTCGATCCTCCTGGCACGAAAAGGCGATCCAAGCTCACCCACGACCTCGCGAGCCAGCGTGGCAAAGCGACTGCACCTGTTGGGCAGTCGTCAAAACATCCTCGGACGGCTTCTCCGGCGCTGACTGAAAAAGCGTCGAAGCATCCACGAGCGGCGTCATCAAATCCGCCGAAGGCCTTACCCAAGATGAGAATGACCATTCCCACCATCTCCGGGTAACAGCAGAACTTGTGTTTTCTTGCTTGGCATGGACAGACTCTTGGTCGACTCGTTGACTAACCGACTGGTTTCTGAAATCTACATTGCTGCTCCTCCGAGACCTCCGTCAGGAATGAAGACCAGGAAATGGAAGACACTGTCACCTCCAACCTTGGTACGATCTCTATGGTTTCACTTTTGGTCGATTGGAATTTCGTTTTTAACGTTGGATCTTTCCTGTAGCTCCTCCTCATGTCATTGATCTCCCTGATGATGACGACGATGCGCCGCTGCGGCCGAGGAGGAATAGAAAGGCACCGGCTGGCAAGACTACTCAGATTGCATCAGTGCCTGAGACACTGGTTCAGGAGGGTGGTGACATCACTCGGACTTCCGTGTCCTTTGCTGTGCCACTGACGAGTGTTTGGCCTTCATCGTCGACTGTTGACCCGCCCTCCCTTTTCGCCACACACCACGTCCCAGAGGACCAAGTGGGTGCTGCTAAGGAGGCTATACGCCAGGCGGGGATCATGATGGAGCAGGTGAAGGCGATCCGGGACGCCAGCCAAGCAGCCTATGATGCTAGCTCAGCTCTTCAGAGCAACGTCCAGGTTAGTTGGTCACCGCTTGTTCTGTTAGGATATGCTATCTGAAGGCTCTATTTCCGAAGATCTTTGTATCTATACACCCATTGGGTGTGTCAATTGAATTTTTGGATTGGTGGGGGCACGCTGAGTGCACCCACTGGGTGTAGTCCCCGAGACTATGGTGGACTGCTGGCAGTCGACTGTAGTCTTTTGTACTTTGAGTTTCTTCACTCTAACTTCTTCACTCGATCTGGTCGGACCATGTCGAATGGAATCTTGGAACCAGTGGGGGCACGCTGAGTGCATCCACTGGGTGTGGTCCCCGAGACCATGGTCGACTGCTGGCAGTCGACTAAGGTCTGAAGAACCCGTTTTTTTAGATCATGATGAGACCGTGGCTGACTGTTGGCAGTTAGCTATAGTTTAGGATCATAACCTTTTTGTCTCTTTCGGTCGACTGACCGGACCAAGTCAGTAGAACCAGTGGGGGCACGCTGAGTGCACCCACTGGGTGTAGTCCCCGAGACTACTGTTGAATATTTTGATTCGGCTATAGTCTTAGAAATGCTACGATTTTCCTCTTAGTCACTCGAAAGCAACCTATCTTTGATGTCCGTCGATTGACCCTTCGCAGAAATCCTGCGAGCTTGTGGCTCACTATACTGAATTGGAAAACAAACAGATCCAGCTCGACCTTGACTTGAAGCTTGTTCAGGAGAACTTTCAGAAGGCGAAAGATGAAGCAAAAGGTATGGCTGGTGAGAACTTGACGACTGTCTATCTTTCTGCCCATCCCTGATTCTGATCTCATTGTCATTTTGTAGATAAAATGAAGGAGGCTCTGAAGAAGAAGGACCATGACCTTGCCGAAGCGCAGAAGGCGGCTTTGGACAAAACGAAGCTTGCGGAAGAAAAACTGGCTTCAGTCGGTAAACTTGAAGAGGAGAACGCCAATCTGAAAGCTGCTTTCGACGCGGCCAACAAGGAGGTCAGCCGTCTGAAGAATGATAAGATAGCTCTGAGTGACAAGGCTAGTGAACTGGCGGGGAAGAAGAACGATCTGGAGGCTTATCTGGGAGGGCTCGCCAAGAAGTTATTCATCATGCTTGAGGGTAATCTCTTCTATCCGACTGACTTGTTATCATTGACTCATCGTAGAACTGTTGGTTTATCTTCGAATTGTGTTTACAGAATTCTGCCAAAACTTCAAGGAGGAGACCAGTCGAGTGGAGACAAGCTTGGACCCCATTAACTCTCCTGTGAAGGATGAAGCCGCTATGAATGTGCTCCGACTGGAGTCTCGTGTTGCTGGTGTGGTTGACTACCTTGCTTGACTGAAGGTTGCGGCGTTGCGAATCAACACGACACTCTGGCCAGGAGCAACGCTTCAAAATGACCTCGGGTCTCTAATGACTCGACTGAATGAAGTTCCAGGTCGAGTGCAAGAATGGAAGAAGTCTTCTGCCAGGTGCGGTGCTGACGTTGCTCTGTCCCTGGTCTGTGTTCACTGCAAGGATGCGCGAGAGGACAAGCTGGCGTCCATCAAAGTGGCCAATACCAAGAAGCACGACTTCCAATCTTTCATGGAGACCTTCATTGCCGTTGCCACTCGGATTGCTGACTTGAATTGACTTGGACCAGTTTGTCGCGCCCTCCAGTCCTCCACCTGAGGAGTAAGAAAAACTTCTATGCTTCGCCTTAAATTTGCCTCGGAATGCCGAGTGGTTTTGTAACCGATAAACTTTTACAGGCTTGATGCCTGAGCACTTCTGAATCTGTACGATGTTATCTGAACTTGGCTTATCGTTCAATATGCTTGCATTTGCCTTCGAGCGAACTTTTTTCTTCACTTGGAATATACTTTAGTGCTTGAGATGCAGCTCTGGGGTGGAAAGTCCAGTCGACCTGCACTTCATCGCTCTTGCAGGTAGGGATGGAGCACAGATTGCAGTCGACCTGCGTCCTTGCGGATCAGGATGGAGCGCATGCTGTATTTGTGGCGTAGCTCCGAAGGAGAAGGCAGCAGTCAACCTGCACCTCGTCGTCCTTGCAGAGCACATGTTGTATTTGTGGCGTAGCTCCGAAGGAGAAGGTAGCAGTCGACCTGCACCTCATCGTCCTTGCAGAGCGCACGTTGTATTTGTGGTGTAGCTCCGAAGGAGAAGGTAGCAGTCGACCTGCACCTCGTCGTCCTTGCGGATCGAAATGGATTAAATACTTAGGCGAGTACTGGACTACAGCTAAGCCTCCGAGTGGGAGGATTGCTCTCCACTCGGTAGGATTTTAAATACTTAGGCGAGTACTGTACTGCAGCTAAGCCCCCGAGTGGGAGGTTTGCTCTCCACTTGGTAGGATTTTTAAATACTTAGGCGAGTATTGGACTGCAGCTAAGCCCCCGAGTGGGAGGTTTGCTCTCCACTCGGTAGGATTTTTAAATACTTAGGTGAGTACTGGACTGCAGCTAAGCCCCCGAGTGGGAGGATTCCTCTCCACTCGGTAGGATTTTAAATACTTAGGCGAGTACTGGACTGCAGCTAAGCCCCGAGTGGGAGGTTTGCTCTCCACTCGGTAGGATTTTTAAATACTTAGGCGAGCACTGGACTGCAGCTAAGCCCCCGAGTGGGAGGTTTGCTCTCCACTCGATAGGATTTTTA
>NC_041381.1:374643390-374643656 GCF_002162155.2 Triticum dicoccoides | reverse complement strand
GTAGGATTTTTAAATACTTAGGCAAGTACTGGACTGCAGCTAAGCCCCCGAGTGGGAGGATTGCTCTCCACTCGATAGGATTTTTAAATACTTAGGCGAGTACTGGACTGCAGCTAAGCCCCCGAGTGGGAGGTTTGCTCTCCACTCGGTAGGATTTTTAAATACTTAGGTGAGTACTGGACTGCAGCTAAGCCCCCGAGTGGGAGGTTTGCTCTCCACTCGGTAGGATTTTTAAATACTTAGGCGAAAGGGATTCGCAGCTAAGC
>NC_041381.1:374641696-374643380 GCF_002162155.2 Triticum dicoccoides | reverse complement strand
GGCGAGTACTGGACTGCAGCTAAGCCCCCGAGTGGGAGGATTGCTCTCCACTCGGTAGGATTTTTAAATACTTAGGCGAGTACTGGACTGCAGCTAAGCCCCCGAGTGGGAGGTTTGCTCTCCACTCGGTAGGATTTTTAAATACTTAGGTGAGTACTGGACTGCAGCTAAGCCCCCGAGTGGGAGGTTTGCTCTCCACTCGGTAGGATTTTTAAATACTTAGGCGAAAGGGATTCGCAGCTAAGCCCCCGAGTGAGAGGCTTGCTCGTCACTCGGCAGTGATTTTTTTTACAAACTTAGGCGAAATGGATTTGCAACTAAGCCACCCATTGGGGGATTTCTCTCGTAAACAGAAGCAACAACAATCGCTGGGAAAATTATAACACTCTTGTCTTTGATAAACAAACTACAGAGGTACTTTTTATTACATCTCATCCCAGTGAGCACTTAAGTATAAAAGGGGCAGAGCAGCTCCGCATTCCAAGCTCGTGGCTCATCAATCGGCGGTCGACATTGTAAAGACGGTATGCTCCACTGTGGAGAACTTTGGTGACGATGAAGGTTCCTTCCCAAGTAGGAGCGAGCTTGTGTGGCTTCTATTGGTCCACTTGGAGGACCAAATCTCCTTCTTGGAAGGCTTGACTATTCACGTTTCTGGCATGGAATCGACACAAGTCCTGTTGATAGATAGTCGATCGGATCATGGCCATCTCTCTTTCTTCTTCTAGAAGGTCGACTGCGTCCTGCTAGGCTTGTTCTGCTTCATCTTCAGAGTAAAGCTCGACTCGGGGTGCATTGTGAAGCAGGTCACTCGGCAGAACTGCTTCAGCTCCATAGACCAGAAAGAATGGAGTTCGCCCAGTCGACCGATTAGGAGTGGTCCTCAATCCCCAAAGAACTGATGGAAGTTCGTCGACCCACGCGCATGCTGCGTGCTTGAGATCACGCATCAACCGGGGTTTCAGTCCTTTGAGAATTAGGCCGTTTGCTCTTTCTGCTTGTCCATTTGACTGGGGGTGAGCGACGGAAGCGTAGTCGACTCGCGTGCCTTGAGAAGCGCAAAAAGCTCTAAATTCGTCGGAATCACAGTTTGACCCATTATCAGTGATGATGCTGTGCGGAACTCCATACCTAAATATCAACTCTCTGATGAAGCTGATAGCAGTGCAGGCATCAAGATTCTTGATAGGCTTAGCTTCTATCCACTTAGTGAACTTGTCGGCTGCCACCAATACATGGGTGAAGACACTCCTGCCAATTCTCAGTGGTCCAACCATATCCAATCCCCAACCATATCCAATTCTCAGAGCGCACGTTGTATTTGTGGTGTAGCTCCAAAGGAGAAGGTAGCAGTCGACATGCACCTCGTCGTCCTTGCGGATCGAAATGGATTAAATACTTAGGCGAGTACTGGACTACAGCCAAGCCTCCGAGTGGGAGGATTGCTCTCCACTCGGTAGGATTTTAAATACTTAGGCGAGTACTGGACTGCAGCTAAGCCCCCGAGTGGGAGGTTTGCTCTCCACATGGTAGGATTTTTAAATACTTAGGCGAGTATTGGACTGCAGCTAAGCCCCCGAGTGGGAGGTTTGCTCTCCATCGGTAGGATTTTTAAATACTTAGGTGAGTACTGGACTGCAGCTAAGCCCCCGAGTGGGAGGATTGCTCTCCACTCGGTAGGATT
>NC_041381.1:374594107-374641373 GCF_002162155.2 Triticum dicoccoides | reverse complement strand
TTTAAATACTTAGGCAAGTACTGGACTACAGCTAAGCCCCCGAGTGGGAGGATTGCTCTCCACTCGGTAGGATTTTTAAATACTTAGGCGAGTACTGGACTGCAGCTAAGCCCCCGAGTGGGAGGATTGCTCTCCACTCGGTAGGATTTTTAAATACTTAGGCGAGTACTGGACTGCAGCTAAGCCCCCGAGTGGGAGGTTTGCTCTCCACTCGGTAGGATTTTTAAATACTTAGGTGAGTACTGGACTGCAGCTAAGCCCCCGAGTGGGAGGTTTGGTCTCCACTTGGTAGGATTTTTAAATACTTAGGCGAAAGGGATTCACAGCTAAGCCCCCGAGTGAGAGGCTTGCTCGTCACTCGGCAGGGATTTTTTTACAAACTTAGGCGAAATGGATTTGCAACTAAGCCACCCACTGGGGGATTTCTCTCGTAAACAGAAGTAACAACAATCGCTGGGAAAATTATAACACTCTTGTCTTTGATAAACAAACTACAGAGGTACTTTTTATTACATCTCGTCCCAGTGAGCACTTAAGTATAAAAGGGGCAGAGCAGCTCCGCATTCCAAGCTCGTGGCTCATCAATCGGCGGTCGACATTGTAAAGACGGTATGCTCCACTGTGGAGAACTTTGGTGACGATGAAGGTTCCTTCCCAAGTAGGAGCGAGCTTGTGTGGCTTCTATTGATCCACTTGGAGGACCAAATCTCCTTCTTGGAAGGCTTGACTCTTCACATTTCTGGCATGGAATCGACGCAAGTCTTGTTGATAGATAGTCGATCGGATCATGGCCATCTCTCTTTCTTCTTCTAGAAGGTCGACTGCGTCCTGCCAGGCTTGTTCTGCTTCATCTTCAGAGTAAAGCTCGACTCGGGGTGCATTGTGAAGCAGGTCACTCGGCAGAACTGCTTCAGCTCCATAGACCAGAAAGAATGGAGTTCGCCCAGTCGACCGATTAGGAGTGGTCCTCAATCCCCAAAGAACTGATGGAAGTTCGTCGACCCACGCGCGTGCTGCGTGCTTGAGATCACGCATCAACCGGGGTTTCAGTCCTTTGAGAATTAGGCCGTTTGCTCTTTCTGCTTGTCCATTCGACTGGGGGTGAGCGACGGAAGCGTAGTCGACTCGCGTGCCTTGAGAAGCGCAAAAAGCTCTGAATTCGTCGGAATCAAAGTTTGACCCATTATCAGTGATGATGCTGTGCGGAACTCCATACCTAAATATCAACTCTCTGATGAAGCTGATAGCAGTGCAGGCATCAAGATTCTTGATAGGCTTAGCTTCTATCCACTTAGTGAACTTGTCGGCTGCCACCAATACATGGGTGAAGCCACTCCTGCCAATTCTCAGTGGTCCAACCATATCCAATCCCCAAACAGCGAAGGGCCAGACGAGTGGAATGGTCTTCAAGGCTGAGGCGGGTTTGTGTGACATATTGGAATAGAACTGACATCCTTCACACTCGTCGACTATCTCCTTCGCCATTTCATTTGCTCTTGGCCAGTAAAATTCCGCTCGGTATGCTTTAGCTACAATGGTCCGAGAGGACACATGATGACCACAGGTCCCCGAGTGGATATCGTCAAGAATTATCTAACCTTCTTCTGGTGTTATACATTTCTGGCTGACTCCAGTCGCGCTTTCCCTGTACAACCGTCCCTTTATCACAGTAAAGGCCTTGGATCGACGGACGATCTATCGAGCCTCTTCTTCGTTCTCTGGGAGCTCTTTCCTTAGGATATACGCAATGTACGGCACTGTCCAGTCGCGAGTGATGACCAAAACTTCCATGATCAGGTCGACCACAGCTGGGACCTCAACTTCAGTCGGATCCATGACACTTTTTGGCTGCGGGGCTTCTTCGGTGAAAGGATCCTCTTGAACTAATGGTGTGTGGATGTGCTCCAAAAACACATTACTGGGAATGGCTTCTCTCTTGGAACCTATTTTTGCCAAATCATCAGCCGCTTGATTTTTCAGTCGGGGTATATGATGAAGCTCTAACCCCTCGAATTTCTTCTCTAGCTTTCTCACGGCATTGCAGTAACCAGTCATGGCCGGACTTCTGATGTCCCACTCCTTCATCACTTGATTAACCACCAAATCTGAGTCGCCATAGACCATGAGGCGACGGACGCTGAGTGAAATGGCCATACGCAACCCATACAAAAGTGCTTCGTATTCTGCTTCATTATTGGAGAAACAAAGTGGATCTGGAGCACATATCTGAGCTTATCTCCTCGGGGGGAAACCAACACTACCCCAGCACCGGAACCATTCAGCATCTTTGATCCATCAAAGAACATGGTCCAGTGCTCCGAATGAACTTGAGTCGGCAGTTGCTGTTCAATCCACTCGGCGATGAAATCTGCTATTGCTTGGGACTTGATGGCTTTCTTTGCCTCAAACTTGATATCTAGGGGAAGGAGTTTAATCGCCCATTTTGCCACTCGACCAGTTGCATCTCTGTTGTGCAGAATCTCTGACAATGGGGCGTCGCTGACGACTGTAATGGAATGGTCAGAGAAGTAATGAGCAACCTTCTTCGTGGTCATATAAATCCCATATACAAGCTTCTAATAATGAGGGTATCTTTGCTTTGATGGGGTCAAAACTTCAGAAACATAATATACTGGGCGCTGAAGTTTAAAGGCTTTTCCTTCTTCTTCCCGCTCGACCGTAAGTACTATACTAACGACTTGTCCTGTGGCTGTAATGTAAAGCAGCAAAGGCTCTTTGCTGATCGGGGCAGCAAGCACCGACTGGGTGGAGAGCAGGGCTTTTAGCTCTGCAAACGCTGCATCAGCTTTAGGAGTCCACTCGAACTTGTCTGACTTCTTCATCAGTTGGTAAAGAGGCAATGCCTTTTCACCGAGACGAGAGATGAATCGACTTAAAGCGGCCACCAGTAAGCTTCTGGACATCGTGCACATGCACATGACGTTTCATTCGGAGTATAGTACCAACCTTTTCTAGATTGGCGTCGATTCCTCGTTCGGAAACGAGAAAACCGAGTAACTTTCCGCCAGGAACTCCGAATGTGCACTTTGATGGATTAAGCTTGATATCATACCTCCTGAGGTTGGCAAATGTTTCAGCAAGGTCAGTCAGCAGGTCGGAACCTTTCTGTGACTTGACCACAATATCATCAACGTATGCTTCCACATTCCGACTGATTTGAGTGAGAAGACACTTCTGAATCATCCTCATGAACATGGCTCCGTCATTCTTGAGGCCGAATGGCATGGTGACATAACAGAAGCACCCGAATGGAGTGATGAAAGCTGTTTTGATCTCGTCGGGTCCATACAAACGGATCTGATGGTAACCAAAATAGGCGTCTAAAAAAGACAGGCGCTCACATCCCGCAGTCGAGTCGACTATTTGGTCGATGCGGGGGAGAGGAAAATGATCTTTCAGGCAGACCCGATTGATATGTTTGAAGTCAATGCACATGCGAAGTGGCTTGTCCTTCTTGGGGACCATGACAACATTGGCGAGCCACTCGGAGTGGTAAATCTCTCAGATAAACTCTGCTGCTAAGAGCCGAGCCACCTCCTCGCCAATGGCCTTTCTCTTCTAGACGGCGGATCGTCGAAGATGTTCCTTGATAGGTTTCACTTTTGAGTCGACTCGTAGACGGTGCTCAGCCAGCCCCCTGGGAACACCCGGCATGCCAGAAGGCTTCCATGCGAAGATGTCCCAGTTCTCATGGAGGAACTGGATGAGCGCTTCTTCCTATTTGGAGTCGAGTGTTGTAGAGATATGAGTCGGAGCAGCACTGGGGTCGGTCGGGTGAATGTGAATCGGCTTTGTCTCATCGGAGGACTGAAACGCTGATTCTGTAGCAGGCTTCTTGGCTCGCAACAAATCACTCGGATCTGCAGTTTTCTGGTTTTCCTGCAGCTCTACCACTGCCATCTGAGCATCGGCGATCTTTGAGCCTTTCTGAAAGCACTCTTCTGCCTTCTTCCAATTGCGAGTAATAGTGATCACACCTTTGGGACCAGGCATCTTCAATTTGAGGTACACATAGCATGGTCGAGCCATGAAACGTGCATAAGCTGGCCTGCCCAAAATAGCGTGATAAGCACTCTGGAAATCCACAACTTCAAACATTAACTTTTCTTTGCGGTAATTCTTGGAATCACCAAAAACCACATCAAGAGCAATTTGGCCGAGTGACTCAGCCTTCTTTCCAGGAATGACTCCATGGAAACTCATGTTGCTGGTACTGAGTCTGGACATCGGAATGCCCATCCCTTTCAACGTCTCTGCATACAATATATTCAGGCCACTACCACCATCCATCAAGACTTTAGTCAGTCGAGTGCCTTCGACGACTGGGTCGACCACCAAAGCTTGCCTCCCAGGGGTGGCTATGTGTGTCGGATGATCAGACTGGTCGAATGTGATGGCAGTCTGAGACCATTTCAGATAATTGGGTGTCGCTGGAGCAACCATATTCACCTCTCGGTTGATAACTTTCAATCGACTTTTGCTTTCAACATCAGCAAAAAACATCAGGGTGGAATTGACCTGGGGATATCCATCATCGCTATCTTGTTTGTCTTCAACTTTGTTCAACTGCTTTTCCTTATCTTTGGGCTGTTTCCCCTGGAATTGCTGGATCAAGAGTCGACACTGTCGAGTGGTATGTTTCGGGTAAATGAGTTTACCCTCCTCATCTTTCTTCATGTGGATGTGGCACGACAAATCCATCACGTCATTCCCTTCCTTGTCCTTCACCTTCTTAGGATTCCAAGACCCTTTGGGCTTCCCTTTAAACTTTCCTTGCATCACGGCCAAGGCTTCTCCGGGAGCAGCTGGCTCGGCTTTCCGCTTTTGCTTTCGACTGGAGTTCCCTCCTCCAGTTTCGTGGGCGACTGACTTGTACTTGCCACTCCGGAGCTGATCCTCTTATTCACCATTAGCGTACTTGGTGGCAATCTCCATCATTCGACTCAGAGACATGTCTCCGGTTCGACCGAATTTTAGGTTTAACTCTCTGTACTTAACGCCTTCCTTGAAGGCACAGACTGCCTGGTGATCAGATACATTCTCTACCGTGTGATGCAACGTGATCCATCTCTGGATGTAATCCCTCAGAGTTTCATTTGACTTCTGCACACAAGATTGCAGCTCTGTGAACCCTGCTGGTCGCTTGCAAGTTCCTTCAAATGTTCTGACAAACACTCGGGCAAGATCTTCCCAAGTGTAAATGCTGTTGGGTGCTAACTGATTCAACCATGCTCTGGTCGAGCCCTCCAACATAAGAGGCAGGTGTTTCATGGCCACTTCATCATTGCCGCCGCCAATCTGAACAGCCACTCGGTAGTCTTCAAGCCAAGTATCAGGCTTGGACTCACCGGTGAACTTACTGACTCCAGTCGCCAACCTGAAGTTGGGAGGAATCACCGCGGCCCTGATGGCTCTGCTGAAGCACTCTGGTCCTGAGACGTGAACTCTATTGCTGGTGGGTGCATCTCTGTCATGACCTTCTCGGTGAGCTCTGTTCCTGTCGACCAAACCTTGAACAAGAATGGATCTCGCATCAAAGCCTGGTTCCCTGGGGTCGACTGGAATCCTTCGCACAACACTGTGATGGCGTCTGTCATCTTGCTGTCGAGGCGCGTATGATCCGCTCCTTGGGGGAGGGGTGGGCACTCGACGTCGATCATCGCGATCGAGTCGGTGATCATACTGCTCAAGGTTCCTGTACTGATCACGCCGGTCTCCATGTTCCTCACGCCTCAGGGGCGATCTTGGGCTATGGGCCGACTAGACTGTATTTGCAGCGACGGATCTGCTGTGAATCCTATTCTATGACTGTGATACAACTGAATTTTGATCTCCTGCTGCCCGGAGTAATGCTCTGATCTGTAACAAGCCTCTTCCAGCCTCTGACTAGGAAGGCTGAATCGACTCTGCTATACGGGCTGCAGCTGCTAAATTCTGAATCGGAGTTCGATATACCTGAGTCGATGGTGGAAAGAGTTGACGTCGACTAGATTCTGGAACCCGTTGCCGCGCACGCTCATCGAGTTCTCGCTGGAGGTTCTCCAGTCGAGTGCGCTCAGCCAAGTTGGCCAAGCGCGCGTCCTCTAAGGCACGAGCCTCGGGGGTTTCTCCAACGATAGGAGTGTGCAGCGCATCCATGTTCCGGCGGCGAAGTTCTTCCCTCTACAGCGAAGTGAGGGGCTCGGGGAGATACTCTTCATGGGCATGCGATGGGTCGCCTCCGCCGTCGCCTCCATCGGTGCGGGGAAAGCAGAGAGGACTGCATGGTCCATCGACCATCAGAACCTCCGCCGCTGGGTCACTGCTGTCGCACTCGGATGCAGTCTCTGCAGAGCCAGTCGAACAGGCCGTAGAGATATTCGTCAGGCTCGATCGCCGCGACTTGGGAGGTGGCCGACTGGCGAGCCACCGCATGCCTCACCCACCACTGAAGCCTCGACCGACCGGAGCGCTTGCACCGGCGGGAAACAGGGAGGGAGGACGACACAGGGGCCGACCAATACTAGGTCGACGGTTGCTGCAGGAGGATGTTGCGGACGCACGCGCAAAAGTGCGTCACCCCGCAGACAGGGAGCGCGTCGATGTCGAGCGGAGCCTCCTGAAGCCAAGCGGAGTCGTCGGCGATGAACTTGAGCGCGCCGAGACCGATCTCGCGGCCCTTAACCAAAACTCCGCCTGAAACCATGATGAAGGAGATCGGAAAAATCGCAACTTCTCCAGTAAGTCGCTAAGACACCTGCCCCACGGTGGGCGCCAACTGTCGTGGTTCTAAGTCTGACAATAGTGTAGGGGGGTAGGAATGGAGAGGCAAGATCCTAGCTATGGAGTAGTTGTATATGCAAGAGGTTTACGAGTTCAGGCCCTTCTCGGAGGAAGTAACAGTCCTACGTCTCGGAGCCCGGAGGCGGTCAACTGGATTATGTGTGTATGAGTTACAGGGGTGCGAACCCTTTACACTGAGGAGGGGGTGGCTTATATAGAGTTCACCAGACCCCTCCGGCCCTTAGTTATGCAGGGTTTAAGGTACATTAAGATCGGGCGTTACTAGTAACGCCACAAATAAAGTGCTATGATGACCATAAAAGCTACTTAATGACCGACCGTTTGCGTGCAGAGTGACTTTAGGTCTCCTGGCTGTCGAGTGGTTGGCTTCATGGTCGAGTGTCTTCAAGTCCGTCGAGTGGAACATTTCCGGGTCGATTGAAAGGTGGTTTCTTCTAGAGATGTCCTTGGGGAGGGTATCTTGGACATGTCCATGACCCTACCCTAGGTACATAGCTTCATCAGTAGTACCGCACATGTGGCGCGGTAGTACCGCATCTTGTCAGATCTGAACCAAAGTTTGAATCTGAGAAGAACCGTGAAACCACGGCGGCACTACGGTTGATCAAATCTAGCACGGGACAAAATGACAAGTATAATTCCTACGCAATACTACTCTCCTACATCCTACTCTTGCATAGATTTAGCCTAAAATCTCAAGAACACACAAGTCTCCCCCAAAAACCTAGAGGCAAAGAAAACAACAAAAACGAGAGGGAGTTGGGGAAAGACCTTGGTCCATGGCAAGAGCATGTGGTAGGGAACGGTCCCACCGGACGGAATCGCGGGAAAGCAGCCGGAGGCGGAGATCCGGCGAAGGACGCCGACCCCGTTCTTGAGCGAGGGAGAGAGAGAGACGGAGTGGGGAAACTAACGAATGGGTATGGGGGAGTTAGAACTCCCCCTGCCCGTCCTTATCCCCACGTGTCTAAGACGGCGCGGTAGTACCGCACATCATCGCGGTAGTACCGCTTGGGCGGAAGTACCACACCAAAGAGGTAGTACGACTCTCCTAGGCGGCAGTAAAAAATTACTGCCGCATGGGGGCGGTAGTACCGTACTCTCCACACACGGTAGTACCGTAGCAGGCTTCGGTAGTACCGTGAGCTCAAGAAAAAGCAGGTTTCAACACACAAAAAGAGGTATTTGCAAGGAAACTTTTAGCACAAGAGACATGACAAGAGCACGCACAACCCAAAGGCAGAAAGACAACAAGAAGCAACCACGCGACACTACCTCTCAAAAGGAGAGGGCGGTGGCCGGAGCCACCTATGTTTGAGTCAGTTGGTATGGAACCGCAAAGAATTATCCTTGGGCCCATGACCAAAACTCGTCTTTGAAGCACAAGTACCATAAAAATGGCTAATGTGAAAGAGTTGATCGATTTATGCATAATGGGGGGAGGGAGAGTTCATTGAGAGAACAACACTCCCCCTATGTCCATGCCTACACCTAAACTAGACAACAAGTTGAGTGTGGTGGGAGGTGCAAGGTTTCAAGTCACATTGCTCGAATCAATGATATTTAGCTCATGCCTTAACTCGCAAAATCTTGCTTCATCCAAGGGCTTCGTGAAAATATCTGCAAGGTTATCATGAGTGTTGACATACTTGAGCTTGATCTCCCCTCGCCTAATGTGATCCCGGATGAAGTGATACCGAATCTCAATATGCTTCGTCTTGAAGTGTTGCACCGGGTTGAGAGAAATCTTGATGGCACTTTCATTATCACACCAAAGAGGCACTTTGTCACAAATGACACCGTACTCCTTTAAAGTTTGCCTCATCCATAAGAGTTGTGCACAACAACTACCGGCCGCCACATACTCCGCTTCGGTGGACGAGAGCGACACACAACTTTGCTTCTTGGAAGACCAACTCACCAAAGAGCAACCAAGAAATTGGCACCCTCCAGAAGTGGACTTCCTATCCACTTTGTCTCCCGCCCAATCGGAATCCGTATATCCTTCAAGCTTGAAGTTTGCCCCTCTTGGGTACCATAAGCCAAAGTTTGGGGTATGAGCCAAATATCAAAAGATTCGCTTGACCGCCACATAGTGGCTTTCCTTTGGTGCGGCTTGAAACCGTGCACATATTCCCACACTCAACATGATATCCGGTCTAGATGCACAAAGGTAAAGCAAGGAGCCAATCATGGAACGATATACCTTTTGATCCACCGCTTTACCATGGGGATCAATGTCAAGTTGGCACTTGGTAGGCATTGGAGTAGAGGCCGGCTTGACATCACTTAGCTTGAATCTTTTTATCATGTCTTGAGTGTATTTGGCTTGGTTGATGAAGGTACCTTCTCTTCTTTGTTTGATATCAAAACCAAGGAAGAACTTCAACTCTCCCATCGAAGACATCTTGAACTTGGAGGTCATGAGAGCGGCAAATTCCTCATTGAAAGCTTTGTTAGGGGAACCAAAGATAATATCATCAACATATAGTTGGCATACAAACAACTCCTCTTTGACCTTCTTAGTAAAAAGAGTGGGATCAATTTGCCCCACTTCAAATCCACGATCTTGTAACAACTCGGTAAGGTGGTCATACCATGCACGTGGGGCTTGTTTAAGGCCATAGAGTGCCTTATCGAGTTGATACACATGATCCGGGAAGTAGGGATCCTTGAACCCGGGGGGTTGCTTGACATAGACCAACTCATTAATAGGAACATTAAGAAAAGCACTTTTCACATCCATTTGTTGCAACTTAAAGTTGTGATGGGAAGCATAAGCAATCAACAAACAATGGATTCAAGGCGAGCAACGGGAGCAAATGTTTCACCATAGTCGATACCCTCGACTTGGGAGTAGCCTTGTGCTACCAATCTTGCCTTGTTGCGAATGATGTTCCCATGAGCATCTTGCTTTTTCTTGAAAATCCACTTGGTTCCAATGACGTTGTGGTTCCCCGATGGCCTTGGCACCAATCTTCACACCTTGTTGTACTCGAAGTTGTTGAGTTCTTTATGCATGGCATTGAGCCAATCCGAGTCTTCGAGCGCCTCATAGACCTTTTGGCGTTCAACAGAAGAGACAAACGCGTGATGTTCACAATAGTTTGTTAATTGTCTACGAGTTCTTACCCCCTTTCTTAGGCTTCCAACCACATTCTCCATGATATGGCCTTTGGTGGTGAGTTTCGAAGCAATCTTCGCGACACGACGCTCTAAATCTCCTCGGATGTGGAAGGAGGAGGGTTAACTTGATTAACTTGTCTTGAGATTGTTCTTGATCTTGAGCTTGCTCGTGATCTTGAACTTGCTCGAGGGGAAGAACTTGACCTTGGGCATCATTTGGAGGTTCACCACCATCTTGAGGTTGATCTTGCCCTTGGTCTTGTTCACGAGGTTGAAGGCCTTCACTTTGTTCTTCGGAAGTGTGTGGGTCTTGGGGAGGTGATGGCTCCACTTGAGTGGAGCATTGTCCTTCTCCTTTGGCCACAAGGGGTTCCTCAATGGGTAGAATATGACCAATACCCATTCTTCTTATGGCTTGGGGAGGAATTTCATCATCTACATCACAAGTACCACTTTGCTCCACTTGGGAGCCGTTATTTTCGTCAAACTCCACGTTACACGTCTCCTCAATGAGTCCAGTGGACTTGTTGAGAACACGGTAAGCATGAGAGTTTGTAGCATAACCAACAAATATGCCCTCATAAGCTCTAGCCTCAAATTTAGACAAACGAACACCTTTCTTGAGAATGAAACACTTACACCCGAACACCCGAAAGTACTTGAGATTGGGCTTGTTATCGGTGAGTATCTCATAAGGAGTCTTGTTCAAGCCTTTGCGGAGATAGAGCTGATTGGATGCATGACACGCTATGTTGATGGCTTCGGCCCAAAAGTTGTATGGAGACTTGAACTCCGCCATCATGGTCCTTGCCGCATCCATCAACGTCCGGTTCTTCCTCTCTGCTACACCATTTTGTTGAGGGATATATGGTGCAGCATATTGATGCTTGATCCCCTCATCACTAAGAAACTCATCCAAGGTGTAGTTCTTGAACTCGATGCCGTTGTCACTTCTTATTGTCAAGATCTATGCATCATGTTGACGTTGAGCTTCATTTGCAAAGTCGATGACGGTTTGTTGAGTCTCACTCTTCCTCTTGAAGAAGTATACCCAAGTGTATCTTGAATAATCATCCACAATCACCAAGCAATACTTTCTACCTCCAAGACTATCAAACGATGGGGGCCCAAAGAGATCCATGTGAAGGAGCTCCAAGGGTCTCTTCGAATAGATGATGGTCGTGGGAGGGTGAGCCTTCTCATGAAGCTTTCCTTCAATACAAGCACTGCAAGCACGATCTTTGGCAAAACTAACATTTGTTAGTCCACGGACATGGTCCCCCTTGAGAAGACTTTGCAAAGATCTCATATTGACGTGGGCTAAACAGCGATGCCAAAGCCATCCCACGTCAACTTTAGCCATTAGGCATGTCGCGGTCTTATTGGGTCGCTCCGAAAAGCTTATCACATAGAGACCGTTCTCGACATGCCCAACAAAGGCTACTTTAAGAGTCTTGCTCCACAAGAGGGCCACGGTATCAATGTCAAAGAAAGTGGCAAAGCCCATGAGTGCAAGTTGACGAACGGAAAGTAAATTGTATGCAAGGGACTCAACAAGCATGACTTTCTCGATCGTTAGATCATGAGAAATGACAACCTTGCCAAGACCCAATACCTTGGAATGTGAGGCATCACCCCACTCGACATTGGTGGGCATAGATGGAATCTTTTGCATGTCCACCACCAAGTCCTTGCTCCCGGTCATATGATTTGTTGCTCCACTATCGAGCAACCATGATCCCCCACCGGAAGCAAACACCTACAAGAGATCAATGCTTGGTTTTAGGCACCCATTTACTAATGGGTCCTTTGATGTTAGTAACAAGGGTCTTAGGAACCCAAATAGACCATTCAATTTACTCATAAGGAGAACCAACAAATTTAGCATAAACATGTCCATCACTAGCACGACACAACACATATGATGGGTTAAAGTCGTCGGCTTTGTTGGAGGAGATGGTTTTGCAATTTTTGACATCAACGCCCTTCACATTTTCCTTCTTCTCCTTAGGAGCACCCTCTCCCTCTTTCACAAAAGTTTGCTTGAGAGGAGGAGGTCGTTTGGTCTTGTCGTTCTTCTTCTTATTCTTGGACTTGGGTGCAAACCCAATTCCCTTCTTGGCCACAACTTCCTTTTGATTGCTCAAAAGGTCATTGAGGTTCTTCTCACCTTGAATGCATGTCACAAGGCCTTTCTCAAGTTGGTCCTTGAACTTGGCATTCTCTTCCACAAGATGCACATGCTCACAACACGGGTTAGTAGCATATGCATTATCAATTAATACCATATGAGGGAAGGTGGCCTTTTCCTTGGTTAGCTTAACTTGCAGTTGAGCATGAGACTCCTTGAGGTTAGCGTGAGCACCCTTCAAGACCTTGTGGGCCTTGTCAAGTACATCAAACTCCTCCTTGAGTCTAGCATGATCAATCCCAAGTTTAGCCTTCTCGGAAGTTAGCACACAAGACATGACAAGAGCATGATCAAGATCTTTCTTTAACTTAGCATGGTCATCGTTGTATGACTCCTCAAGAGTCAAACGATGCCCACGCTCTTCCTCAAGAGCATTAGAGAGATCCGATATCTCATCGGCATAGTCACGACTATGACCTTCCATCTTAGAGATGGTTTCTTCATGAGCCTCGATCATGTCATTGGCTTCACCAAGTTGTTCCAAGAGAGCAACAAAGTGCTTCTTGGATTTGCCCTTGAGCTTACTCATAAATGACTCAAATTCATTCATTTCCTCATTAGACCCATCATGTTCATCGATGCAACCCTCCAAGGAGGGATTAGTAATGATGGTGGTTTTGATGTTGGGGGTTACCTTGTTGGAGGCTTTAGCCATGAGACACTTGGCGGTGATGTTCTCGTTGGGTGAATCAAAGAGAGACACCCGGGGAGTAGTAACAATGGCAACGGAGGCCATGGCCATTGCTTCTCCATTTTCATCATCATTGTCATCCTCATGGTATTCTTCTTGAACCACCAACCCACGAGTAGGAGTCTTCTTGGTGAAGTTGTTCTTGTTGGGGAAGGACTTGGCTTTGTCTTTTCGGATGAACTTGCCACCATTGTCTTCTCGCTTCTCGTAAGGACAATCCACAACGAAATGGCTCACATTGCCACAGTTGAAACAAGTTCTAACTCGTTGCTTGCCCTTGAAGCCACTTGAGTTGTTCTTGTTGAAGTTGGGTCTTGAATTCTTCTTGCTCCAAAATTGTCTTGAAGCAAGAGCCATGTGCTCATGATAATCATATTTCGTGTCTTCGGGGTTGCTCTCCTCATCTTCCTCTTCTTCCTCTTCTTCCACCATAACCTTGGACTTCAAGGCAAGGTTGGGTTTCTTTGCCCTTTGAGAACGGAGCACCGCATTGTCGGCGGTCTTGTCCAAGATGCTCATTGCAACGAACTCATCCAACACTTCACTCGAGGTCATGGAGTGGAAGTCCGGTCTTTGACGAATGACGAAGGACATGGCCTTGTTGTAGGGCATCATGGCCTTGAGGAACTTGCGCTTAATCTAATTGTCATCCGTGTCCTTGCTCCCACGATCTCGAAGTGAAACCGCGAGTTCGGTCACTCTTCGAAAGATCTCACGAGGTTCTTCATCTTCTTTCATTGCAAACTCATCGGCTTCATCTTGCACCACTTCATAGTTGGAGCGTTGAATGCTAGCACTTCCTCGATAGAGAGACACAACGCATTTCCATGCGTCTTTGGCCATGGCATGGGGTCGAAGATGAGGGAGATCTTCGGGAAGGATTGCATCTTGGATGATGAAGAGAGCACTCTCATTGAATTGATTATCCACCACTTCTCTCGGGGTGAAGTTGCTTCGGTCATGTGGATAGAAACCTCTTCAATGATTCTCCAAAGATTAGTATTCACATGATTTAAATGACGCTTGAAGCGATACACCCAAGAATCAAAATCCTCATTTTTCACAATCTTAGGAGGAGGACCGGCATTATTTAAATGAGTAGAGGGAAACGGTCCTCCATAAATTGGAGGTTCCACATGGGCAAAGATGCCGGTGCCATTTCTACCACTAGTAGAAGGACCCTTCTCACTATTAGCTTCCCCCTTGTCGGAGTTAGCATCCGTCACCTTGTTAGGGGGATCACCCACTTTCAACGGCGAGGTAGGTAGTTTAAGTCCTTCTAAGAATTTATTAAACATGCTTTCAACCGTGGTTGTCATGGAGGTAATGTGTCCAAGGCCACATTGAATTCCTCACAGGACACCGCGGTTTCCCCATTACCCATAGACGAGATCGGATTCACACCGGAGTGCTCCTCCTCCCCACCGTCTACGGTGTCAACCATACTCTTCAGACGGCAAAGTCCTTAATAAAGAGACGAGGCTCTGATACCAATTGAAAGGATCGATATAGTTGACTAGAGGGGGGTGTGAATAGGCAACTAACAATTTTTAGCTTTTCTTTACCAAATTAAACTTTGCATCAAAGTAGGTTGTCTAGATATGCAACTAGGTGAACAACCTATATGATGCAATGACAACAAGCACACGAGCAAGCAAGGGATACAACACAAGTAAGCTTGCAAAAGTAAAGGCGCGAGATAACCAAGAGTGGAGCCGGTGGAGACGAGGATGTGTTATCGAAGTTCCTTCCTTTTGAGGGGAAGTACGTCTCCATTGGAGCGGCGTGGAGGCACAATGCTCCCCAAGAAGCCACTAGGGCCACCGTATTCTCCTCACGCTCTCACACAATGCGAGATGCCGTGATTCCACTATTGGTGCCCTTGAAGGCGGCGACCGAACCTTTACAAACAAGGTTGGGGCAATCTCCACAACTTAATTGGAGGCTCCCAATGACACCACGAAGCTTCACCACAATGGAGTATGGCTCCGAGGTGACCTCAACCGTCTAGGGTGCTCAAACACCCAAGAGTAACAAGATCCGCTAGGGATAAGTGGGGGGAATCAAATCTCTCTTGGTGGAAGTGTAGATCGAGGCCTTCTCAACTAATCCCGAGCAAATCAACAAGTTTGATTGGCTAGGGAGAGAGATCGGGCGTAAATGGAGCTTGGAGCAACAATGGAGCTTAGAGGTGGAAGAGGTAGTCAACTAGAGGTAGGAGACACCCATTTTATAGCTATGGAAAAGATCCAACCGTTATCCACATGTCCAGCCCACAACATGCGGTACTACCGCTCCAGGGGCGCGGTACTACCGCAAGTCCCCGCGGTACTACCGTGGGGGACCACAGTACTTCCGCGCCAGCAGCAGAGACTAGGACATGCCTGACTGAGAGCAGTACTTCCGCGAGCGTGGTACTACCGCTCCCCCTCGCGGTACTACCGCAAGGAAGGAAAGTCCTAGCCTACGAAGAGCGCGGATGAATAAAAATACATCCGTGCCTACTTCCGCTGAAAACGAAACAGTGCAAATATCCGACGCAGTACTACCACTAAGAAGCGGTACTACCGTATCCCAGCTGAACCAGGCCGCGCGCGGTACTACCGCGCACGAAGCACGGTACTACCGTGGAGGCACGGATGTAAAAAATTACATCCGCTCCTACTACCGCGACGTAGCCATACTAGGCATGAGGGCCACGGTACTACGACTCCAGGGGAGCAGTACTACCGTGGGCACCCGCGGTACTACCATGCGGGACGCGCGGTACAACCGTGGGGGCGCGGATGTAAAAAATTACATCCGCCCCTACTACCGTACCGGAGCGGCACTAGGCCTGGGAGCCATGGTACTAAGACTCTAGAGGAGCGGTAATACCGTGGGCTCCAGCGGTACTACCGCAGGTGCTTGCGGTACTACCGCTCCACAGAGCAGTACTACCGCAAGTTCAGCAGTGGCCGCCAGAATAAGCACAAAGAGGATAACCGAGGGAAGCTCCAAAGTGCAAGGGAAAGGTGGAGACAAGGAGGGAAACGTGTACATGATGATTCCACCCAAACCTTTCCGACGCGGACCCCCTCTTAATAGTACGGCTCTCCTACGAAACAAATCCACCAAAAGAAACGTAGAACAACACCGTCTTCAATAGTCTTCGAGGGGCACCGAATCGTCTCGTGCCTAGTGATGAAGCATCTGAGAAACTCAAGGCACACGATTAGTCCGCAAAAGCATTGTCATCAATCACCAAAACACCTTAGGGATAAAAATGCCCTTACAGCGGTGCTTAGATGAAGCCCTGCGTCGGTTGCTTCATTAACACCGTCAACACACCGTCGTGCTGAAGGAACTCTCCCTCGAAGCTCTACTAGATCGTGAGTTTGTGGGACGTCACCGAGCTGAACGTGTGCAGATCGCGGAGGTGACGTACGTTCTGTACTAGGATCGGTCAATCGTGAAGACGTACGACTACATCAACCGCGTTGTCATAACGCTTCCGCTTACGGTCTACGAGGGTACATGGACGACAGTCTCCCCTCTCGTTGCTATGCATCACCATAATCTTGCGTGTGCATAGGATTTTTTTTGAAATTACTACGTTCCCCAACAATTTGGTGACCACAAGGATGTTGTACATCGAAGGGCAAGCCGCGCACTAGATCCAGGCGTATCGGCAAGCCCACCGAGTGCTCGGGTGGGACGATTTCGATGTCGCGATCCAGGAGGAGTTCAGGGCATATGAGTTCGAGTTGGAGATGCATCAACTCATGCAACTATAGCAAACAGGCATGGTGGCAGAGTACCGAGCGGCGTTCGAGGTGCACATGTACCACCTGCTCGCTCTCGAAGCCACCTTGAGCCCCCGCTTCTTCGCCATGCAATTTCCTATAGGGTTGTGCGATGATCTCCATGCAGTCATGCGTTTCCAGGCACCGGCATGCATCACCTGTGCCTCGGTCCTTGCTAGGATCCAGGAGTAGGAAAACAATGTTCATCGCCCATGTCCACGGATGATACCCGCAGGACGGATGCCGCCTCTGCCCGCGGCCATTCCTCCTCAACCCGTGGCAGTTGACCGGCCACCCAGCAACGAGTTCGGCCGCGAGCGCCAACTCCGAGACTATCGCCGCGCCAACGGCCTCTGTTTCAAGTGTGGCGACCATTACTCCCACGAGCATCACTGCAAGTTGCTGGCGCAACTGCTCACCATCCACGTCGGTGAGTATGGTGAGGTCCTCATGGACGATGCGATGCACCCGCTGGAGGTCCTGGACGAACCCGCTCTAGCGCAACCGGCTCCAGAATGCTGCCTTCTCTGCACACATGCAGTCTCTGGAGGGAGTCGCCACGCATGATCCGTCTCCGTGCACTGGTGGGTAACCAAGTAATGTTGCTGCTCGTGGGCTCTGGCAGCACACACGACTTCATCTCTTAGGCGTTTGCGGACAGGATCAAGGCTAAGAGCACGCCGTTACCACTAGTGGAGGTGCGCATTGCCAACGACGAGCGTTTGACCTGCGGCAGCATGGTCACCGGTGTTCAGTGGTGGTGCCGGGGCCACACGTTCACCACCGACATGCGGCAACTCGCCCTCGGCGTGTACGATGGGGTGCTGGGCATGGACTGGCTAGAGCAAAATAGCCCATGAGTTGCCGCTAGCTCGAGAAGATCATCTCCTTCACGCACCAAGGCTCGCCAGTGACGCTCCAAGGTGTTCGACTCAACGACACGCCGACCATCGAGCCCATCGAGCCTGACCAGTTCGCTAAGTGGCTGATACATCTCCAATGTATCTATAATTTTTTATTATTCCATGCTATTATATTGTCTGTTTTGGATGTTTTATATGCATTAATATGTTATTTTATATTATTTTTGGGACTAACCTATTAACCGAGAGCCCAGTGCCAGTTTCTGTTATTTTTGCCTATTTTAGAGTTTCACAGAAAAGGAATACCAAACGGAGTCCAAACGGAATGAAACTTTCACAATGATCTTTCTTGGACCAGAAGCAAACCAGAAGACTTGGAGATGAAGTCGGAGACACAACGAGGCGGCCACGAGGGTGGAGGGTGCGCCCCCTACCTCATGGGCCCCTTGTGGGTCTCCTGACCTAGCTCCTTCACGTATATATACTCTTATACCCTGAAAATATCTAGGAGAGCCACGAAACCACTTTTCCACCGCCACAACCTTCTGTACTCGTGAGATCCCACCTAGGGACCTTTTCCGGCGTCCTGGCGGAGGGGGATTCGATCACGGAGGGCTTCTACATCAACACCATTACCTCTTCGATGAAGCGTGAGTAGTTTACCACAGACCTTTGGGTCGATAGCTAGTAGCTAGATGGCTTCTTTTCTCTCTTTGATTCTCAATACCATGTTCTCCTCGATGGTCTTGGAGATCTATTCGATGTAATATTCTTTTGCGGTGTGTTTGCTGAGATCCGATGAATTGTGGATTTATGATCAAATTATCTATGAATATTATTTGGTTCTTCTCTGAATTCTTATATGCATGATTTGATATCTTTGCAAGTCTCTTTGAATTATCGGTTTAGTTTGGCCTACTAGATTGTTTTTTCTTGCAATGGAAGAAGTGCTTAGCTTTGGGTTCAATGTTGCGGTGTCCTTTCCTAGTGACAGTAGGGGCAGCAAGACACGTATTGTATTGTTGCCATCGAGGATAAAAAGATGGGGTTTTCATCATATTGCTTGAGTTAATTCCTCTACATCATGTCATCTTACTTAATGCATTACTCTGTTCTTTATGAACTTAATACTCTAGATGCAGGCAGGAGTCGGTCGATGTGTGGAGTAATAGTAGTAGTTGCAGAATCGTTTCGGTCTACTTGACACGGACGTGATGCCTATGTTCATGATCATTGCCTTAGATATCATCATAATTATGCGCTCTTCTATCAATTGCTCGGCAGTAATTTGTTCACCCACCATAATATTTGCTATCTTGAGAGAAGCCACTAGTGAAACATATGGCCCCCGGGTCACTTTTCCATTATATTGAATCTCTTTTATATCATACTAGTTTCCGATCTACTATTTTGCAATCTTTTACTTTCCGATCTATAAACCAAAAATACCCAAAATATTTACTTTACCGTTTATCTATCTCTATCAGATCTCACTTTTGCAAGTAACCATGAAGGGATTGACAACCCCTTTATCGCGTTGGGTGCAAGTTGTTGATTTTGTGTAGGTATTCGGTGACTTGTGCGTTGTCTCCTACTGGATTGATACCTTGGTTCTCAAAATTGAGGGAATACATACTCTACTTTGTTGCATCACCCTTTCCTCTTCAAGGGAAAAACCAATGCAAGCTCAAGAGGTAGCAGGAAGGATTTCTGGCACCTTTACCGGGGAGATCTACATCAAGTCAAGCCATACCAAGTACCCATCATAAACTCTTCTCTCTTGCATTACATTATTGGCCATTCGCCTCTCGTTTTCCTCTCCTCCACCTCTAAAACGATATTTGAAAAGATTCACCCTTTTCTTCACCCTTCTTCCATTTGATCTTTTATTTGCTTGTGTTACCATGTACCTTCATTTTGCTTGCATCTCCGCTTGCTAAAAGTTTATGGATCCCCATCCACTTGCTAATCTTTTTATGAGATCCAATTATGATGAACCAATCTCTAGAGATTTGAGTGCACTAGATTATCTTTATGAGGCTTTGCTTGAAATTCGTGAATCTGAAAATTGTGATGAAGTGTAGAAAGAAGAGCATGATTGCAATGATGTTAAGTCGGCTGGCCGACAGGACCGCCAGCCCGCAGATGTAGGGAGGCCTCCTCTTGAACTGAGAAATCAAAGTCGCGATCTGATAGGTATCTATCCGGACAAAAATCCGGAAAGCGCTGGTTCAATCCCGGCTCGTGACACGCGAGGTATGCTCGCTAGCAGAAAAAAGCAAAGGGCTAGATGTAATATGCGTTTATGTAGCTATCGGTCAAAGAGCATCCTCCGTGGCTCCCCATACCAACATCTCAGTTGGTCGCTCCAGCTGCAAGCTTGGAAGGAGATCCTCCGTATGAATTCTATTAATGTCAATTGTGTTAATGATATGCAAAACCCTAAGCTTGGGGATGCTAGTTTTGCTATGTCCACTACTTGTTGCAATGATCATGATTGGGGTGATTCTTCTTATTATCTTGAAAATTTATTTAAGCCCCGTGATGAATATGAGATTGATAATAATGTTTGCAATAATATTGAAAGTGGGTTTGGGAGAGTCTCAACTTTAGATCCCACATATTTGGAGAATGTTCAATCTTATGAAATTTTTGATAAAAGTGGGTTTGGAGAGGTCATGACTTTAGTTAATGTTGATCCCACTATTTTGGAAGAGTGTCAACTTCGCATGCATGTGGATCATGTTGAGAATATGTTTCATGATAGCTATATTGTTGAATTTGCTTATGATCCTACATGTAATTATTACGAGAGAGGAAAATATGGTTGTAGAAATTTTCATGCTACTAAATTACCTTTCTTCATGTTGAGATTGCTATCGTCTCTTTCTTCTTCCTTGCATATGCTAGTTTTTGCTTGCCTTGATAATTTGTTTGATTATAAAATGCCTATGCATAGGAATTATGTTATACTTAGATGTTTTTGTCACGTGTTTTATGATGCTCTCTTTGTGCTTCAGTCTTTCTCTTTTATGTGAGCATCATTGAAGTTATCAATGCCAAGCTAAGGGCGTTAAATGATAGTGCTTGTTGGGAGGCAACCCAACTTTATTTTTGTTCTTTGCTTTTTGTTCCTGTTTAGTAATAAATAATTCATCTAGCCTCTGGTTGGATGTGGTTTTATGTTTTAATTAGTGTTTGTTCCAAGTTGAACCTTTAGGATAGCTTATGGTGATAGTTGTGTTAGATCTTGCTGAAAATCAGAAACTTTTGCGCCTAGTAAATTAGTTTTGATAATTCATAGAAATGTGCTTTTGATTTGATTCTTTTTGCTCTGGATTGGTACACAAAGGTTTTCCTAATTTGGATGGATTTTTGGAGTTACAGAAGTATTCGAGAGTTACAGATTACTACAGATTGTTCTATTTTTGATAGATTCTGTTTTTCGCGTGTTGTTTGCTTATTTTGATGAATCTATGGGTAGTATCGGGGGGGGGGGGTATGAACCATGAAAAGTTGGAATAAAGTATATATTTCACCAATATAAATAAAGACTGAGTTTACAACAGTACCTTAAAGTGGTGATTTATTTTCTTATACTAACGGAGCTCATGAGATTTTCTGTTGAGTTTTGTGTTGTGAAGTTTTCAAGTTTTGGATAAGGATTTGATGGACTATGGAATAAGGAGTGGCAAGAGCCTAAGCTTGGGGATGCCCAAGGCACCCCAAGGTAATATTCAAGGACAACCAAAAGCCTAAGCTTGGGGATGCCCCGGAAGGCATCCCCTCTTTCGTGTTCGTCTATCGGTAACTTTACTTGAGGCTAAATGTTTATTCACCACATGATATGTGTTTTGCTTGGAGCATCTTGTATGATTTGAGTCTTTGCTTTTTAGTTTACCACAATAATCCTTGCTATACACACCTTTTGGGAGAGACACGCATGAATCGTGATTTATTAGAATACTCTATGTGCTTCACTTATATCTTTTGAGCTAGGCAATATTGCTCTAGTACTTCACTTATATATTTTTAGAGCACGGTGATGGCTTTATTTTATAGAAATTGTTGAACTCTCATGATTCATTTATATTATTTCGAGAGTCTTTTAGAACAACGGTAATTTGCTTTGGTTATAAATTTAGTCCTAATATGATGGGCATCCAAGAGGGATATAATAAAAACTTTCATATAAAGTGCATTGAATACTATGAGAAGTTTGATTCTTTATGATTGTTTTGAGATATGAAGATGGTGGTAGTAGAGTCATGCTAGTGGAGTAGTTGTGAATTTGAGAGATACTTGTGTTAAAGTTTGTGGTTCCCGTAGCATGCACGTATGGTGAACCATTATGTGATGAAGTTGGAGCATTATTTATTTATTGATTGTCTTCCTTATGAGTGGTGATCGGGGACGAGCGATGGTCTTTTTCTACCAATCTATCCGCCTAGGAGCATGCGCGTAGTACTTCGTTTCGATAACTAATAGATCTTTGCAATAAGTATGTGAGTTCTTTATGACTAATGTTGAGTCCATGGATTATACGCACTCTCACCCTTCCACCATTGCTAGCCTCTCTAGTATCGCGCAACTTTCGCCGGTACCATACACCCACCATATACCTTTCTCAAAACAGCCACCATACCTACCTATTATGGCATTTCCATAGCCATTCCAAGATATATTGCCATGCAACTTTCCACCGTTCCGTTTATTATGACACGCTCCATCATTATCATATTGCTTTGCATGATCATGTAGTTGACATCGTATTTGTGGCAAAGCCACCATTCATAATTTTTTCATACATGTCACTCTTTATTCATTGCACATCCCGGTACACCACCGGAGGCATTCACATAGAGTAATATTTTGTTCTAAGCATTGAGTTGTAAGTAAATAAAAGTGTGATTCTTCATTATTAGAGCATTGTCCCATGTGAGGAAAGGATGATGGAGACCATGATTCCCCCACAAGTTGGGATGAGACTCCAGACGGAAAATAAAATAAAAGAGGCCATAAAAAAGAGAAGGCCCAAATTAAAAAATAAAAAATAAAAAAAGAGAGAAAAAGAGAGAAGGGGCAATGTTACTATCCTTTTTTCACACTTGTGCTTCAAAGTAGCACCATGATCTTCATGATAGAGAGTCTCCTATTTTTTTCACTTTTATATACTAGTGGGAATTTTCAATATAGAACTTGGCTTGTATACTCCAATGATGGGCTTCCTCAAAATGCCCTACGTCTTCGTGAGCAAGCGAGTTGGATGCACACCCACTTAGTTTCTTTTTGAGCTTTCATACACTTATAGCTCTAGTGCATCCGCTGCATGGCAATCCCTACTCACTCACATTGATATCTATTGATGGGAATCTCCATAGCCCATTGATACGCCTAGCTGATGTGAGACTATCTTCTCCTTTTTGTCTTCTCCACAACCACCATATTCTATTCCACCTTAGTGCTATATCCATGGCTCACGCTCATGTATTGCGTGCAGATTAAAAAAGTTTGAGAACATCAAAAGTATGAAACAATTGCTTGGCTTGTCATCGGGGTTGTGCATGATTTAAATATTTTGTGTGATGAAGATAGAGCATAGCCAGACTATATGATTTTGTAGGGATAGCTTTCTTTGACCATTATATTTTTGACAAGACATGATTGCGTTGTTAGTATGCTTGAAGTATAACTGTTTTTATGTCAATATTGAACTTTTGTTTTGAATCTTTCAGATCTAAACATTCATGCCACAATAAAGAAAATTACATGGATAAATATCTTAGGTAGCATTCCACATCAAAAATTCTATTTTTATCATTTACCTACTCGAGGAAGAGCAGGAATTAAGCTTGGGGATGCTTGATATGTCTCCAACGTATCTATAATTTTTGATTGTTCCATGCTATTATATTATCTGTTTTGGATGTTTTATATGCATTAATATGCTATTTTATATTATTTTTCGGACTAACCTATTAACCGAGAGCCCAGTGCCTGTTTTTGTTTTTTTTGCCTATTTTAGAGTATCACAGAAAAGGAATACTAAACGGAGTCCAAACGAAATGAAACTTTTGCGATGATCTTTCTTGGACCAGAAGCAAACCAGAAGACTTCGAGATGAAGTCGGAGACGCAACGAGGCGGCCACAAGGGTGGAGGGCGCGCCCCCTACCTCGTGGGCCCCTCGTAGGTCTCCTGACCTAGCTCCTTCTCCTATATATACTCTTAATACCCGGTAAACATTCAGGAGAGCCACAAAACAACTTTTCCACCGCCGCAACCTTCTGTACCCATGAGATCCCATCTAGGGACCTTTTTCGGCATCCTGCCGGAGGGGGATTCGATCACGGAGGTCTTCTAAATCAACACCATTACCTCTCCGATGAAGCGTGAGTAGTTTACCACATACCTTCTGGTCCATAGCTAGTAGCTAGATGGCTTCTTCTCTCTCTTTGATTCTCAATACCATGATCTCCTCAATGTTCTTGGAGATCTAATTGATGTAATATTCTTTTGAGGCGTGTTTGCTGAGATCCAATGAATTGTGGATTTATCATCAGATTATCTATGAATATTATTTGGTTCTTCTCTAAATTATTATATGCATGATTTGATATCTTTTCAAGTCTCTTTGAATTATCGGTTTAGTTTGGCCTACTAGATTGGTTTTTCTTGCAATGGGAGAAGTGCTTAGCTTTGGGTTCAATCTTGCGGTGTCCTTTCCCAGTGACAGTAGTGAAGGAAATATGCCCTAGATGCAATAATAAGGTTATTATTTATTTCCTTATTTCATGATAAATGTTTGTTATTCATGCTAGAATTGTATTAACCGGAAACTTAGTACATGTGTGAATACATAGACAAAACATAGTGTCCCTAGTATGCCTCTACTTGACTAGCTCATTGATCAAAGATGGTTATGTTTCCTAACCATAAACATGTGTTGTCATTTGATGAACGGGATGACATCATTAGGAGAATGATGTGATGGACATGACCCATCCGTTAGCTTAGCATTATGATCGTTACAGTTTCATTGCTACTGCTCTCTTCATGACTTATACATGTTCCTCAGACTATGGGATTATGCAACTCCCGAACACCGAAGGAACACTTTATGTGCTACCAAACGTCACAACGTAAATGGGTGATTATAAAGGTGCTCTGCAGGCGTCTCCGAAGGTGTTTGTTGGGTTGGCATAGATCGAGATTAGGATTTGTCACTCCATGTTTTAAAGAGGTATCTCTAGGCCCTCTCAGTAATACTCATCACTATAAGCCTTGCAAGGATTGTGACTAATGAGTTAGTTGTGAGATGAAGTATTACGGAACGAGTAAAGAGACTTGCCGGTAACGAGATTGAACTAGGTATGATGATACCGACGATCGAATCTCGGGCAAGTAACATACTGATGACAAAGGGAACAACGTATGTTGTTATGCAGTTTGACCGATAAAGATCTTCGTAGAATATGTAGGAGCCAATATGAGCATCCAGGTTCTGCTATTGGTTATTGACCGGAGATGTGTCTCAGTCATGTCTACATAGTTCTCGAACCCGGAGGGTCCGCACGCTTAATGTTCGATGACGATTTGTATTATGAGTTATGTGATTTGATGACCAAAGTTTGTTCGGGGTCCCGGATGAGATCACGGACGTGACGAGGAGTCTCGAAATGGTCGAGACTTAAAGATCGATATATTGAAAGGCTATATTCGGACATCGGAAAGGTTCTGAGTGATTCGGGTATTTTTCGGAGTACCAGAGAGTTACGGGAATTCGTCGGGGGAAGTAATGGGCCTTAACGGGCCATACGGGAAAGGAGAGAAGGGCCTCAAGGGGTGCCCCCCCCCATGGGCTGGTCCGAATTGGACTAGGAGGGGGCGGCTCCCCCTCCTTCCTTCTCCCCTCTTCCTCCTTCCCTACTTCTCCTACTAGGAATAGGAAAGAGGAAGGGAATTCTACTTGGACTGGGCAGTCCTAGTAGGATTCCCCACACCTGGCGCGCCCCCCTTGGGCCGGACACCTCTTCCCTCCCCTCCTTTATATACGTGTCCAGGGGGCACCCCATAGACACACAAGTTGAACAAGTTGATCTTTAGCCGTGCGCGGTGCCCCCCTACACAGTTTTCCACCTCGGTCATATCATTGTAGTGCTTAGGCGAAGCCCTGCGTCGGTAACTTCATCATCACCCTCACCACACTGTCGTGCTGATGGAACTCTCCCTCGGCCTCAGCTGGATCTAGAGTTCGAGGGACGTCACCGAGCTGAACGTGTGCAGATCGCGGAGGGTGCCGTGCGTTCGGTACTTGATCAGTTGGATCACGAAGACGTTTGACTACATCAACCGTGTTACTTAACGCTTCCACTTTCGGTCTACGAGGGTACATGGACACACTCTCCCCTCTCGTTGCTATGCATCACCTAGATAGATCTTGCATGATCGTAGGAAATTTTTGAAATTGTTGCGTTCCCCAACAGTGGCATCCGAGCTAGGTCTATGCGTAGATGTTATATGCACGAGTAGAACACAAAGAGTTGTGGGAGATAATAGTCATACTGCTTACCACCAACGTCTTACTTTGATTCGGCGGTATTGTTGGATGAAGCGGCCTGGACCGACATTACATGGCCGCATTCATGAGATTGGTTCTACCGACGTGCTTATGCACATAGGTGGCTGGCGGGTGTCTGTTTCTCCAACTTTAGATGAATCAAGTTTGACTACGGCCGATCCTTGTTGAAGGTTAAAACAACACACTTGACGAAAAATCGTTGTGGTTTTGATGTGTAGGTAAGAACGGTTCTTGCTAGAAGCCCGTAGCAGCCACGTAAAACTTGCAACAACAAAGTAGAGGACGTCTAACTTGTTTTTGCAGGGCATGTTGTGATGTGATATGGTCAAGACATGATGTGTTGTATGAAATGATCATGTTTTGTTGAAGTTATCGGCAACTGGCAGGAGCCTTATGGTTGTCTCTTTATTGCATAAGATGCAAGCGCCATATAATTGCTTTACTTTATCGCTATGCGATAGCAATAGTTGCAAAAGCAATAGTTGGCGAGACGACCATGTGATGACACATTGATAAAGATCAAGATGATGGAGATCATGGTGTCATGCCGGTGACGATGGAGATCATGATGGTACTTTGGAGATGGAGATCAAAGGCACAAGATGATGATGGCCATATCATGTCACATATTTTGATTGCATGTGATGTTCATCTTATATGCTTCTTATTTTGCTTAGTACGGCGGTAGTATTATAAGATGATCCCTTACTAAATTTCAAGGTATAAGTGTTCTCCCTGAGTATGCACTGTTGCGAAAGTTCTTCGTGCTGAGACACCACGTGATGATCGGGTTTGATAAGCTCTACGTTCACATACAACGGGTGCAAGCCAGTTTTGCACACGCAAAATACTCGGGTTAAACTTGACGAGCCTAGCATATGCAGATATGGCCTCGGAACACTGGAGACTGAAAGGTCGAGCGTGAATCATATAGAAGATATGATCAACATAGAGATGTTCACCATTGAAAACTACTCGATCTCACGTGATGATCGGACATGGTTTAGTTGATTTGGATCACGTGATCACTTAGATGACTGGAGGGATGTCTATCTAAGTGGGAGTTCTTAAGTAATATGATTAATTGAACTTTAATTTATCATGAACTTAGTCCTGATAGTATTTTGCAAATTATGTTGTAGATCAATAGCTCGCATTGTTGCTTCCCTTTATTTTTGATATGTTCCTAGAGAAATAAGCTGAAAGATGATAGTAGCAATGATGCGGGCTAGGTCCGTGATCTGAGGTTTATCCTCATTGCTGCACACAAGAATTATGTCCTTGATGCACCGCTAGGTGACAAACCTATTGCAGGAGCAGACGCAGACGTTATGAATGTTTGGCTAGCTCAATATGATGACTACTTGATAGTTTAGTGCACCATGCTTTACGGCTTAGAACCGAGACTTAAAAAACGTTTTGAACGCCATGGAGTATATGAGATATTCCAAGAGCTGAAATTGGTATTTCAGACTCATGCCGGTGTCAAGAGGTGTGAGACCTCTGACAAGTACTTTGCCTAAAAGATGGAGGAGAATTGCTCAACTAGTGAGCATGTGCTCAGAATGTCTGGGTACTACAATCACTTGAATCAAGTGGGACTTAATCTTCCAGATAAGATAGTGATTGACAGAGTTCTCTAGTCACCATCACCAAGTTACTGGAACTTCGTGATGAACTACAGTATGCAAGGGATGACGAAAACGATTCCCGAGCTCTTCGTGATGCTGAAATTGATGAAGGTAGAAATCAAGAAAGAGCATCAAGTGTTGATGATTGACCAGACCACTAGTTTCAAGAAAAGGGCAAGGGGGAAGAAAGGGGAACTTCAAGTAGAATGGCAAGCAAGTTGTCACTCCCGTGAAGAAGCCCAAAGCTGGACCAAAGCCTGAAACTGAGTGCTTCTACTGCAAAAGAAATGGTCACTGGAAGCGGAAATGCCCCGAATATTTGGTGGAAAAGAGGGATGGCAAAGTGAACCAAAGTATATTTGATATACAGGTTATTGATGTGTACCTTGCTAGTGTTCATAGTAGCCCCTAGGTATTCGATACTTGTTCAGTTGCTAAGATTAGTAACTCGAAACAGGAGTTACAGTATAAATAGAGACTAGTTAAGAATGAAGTGACGATGCATGTTGGAAGTGGTTCCAAGATTGATATGATCATCATCGCACACTCCCTATACTTTCGGGATTAGTGTTGAACCTAAATAAAAGTTATTTGGTGTTTGCGTTGAGCATGAATATGATTAGATCATGTTTATTGCAATATGATTATTCATTTAAGACAGAGGATAATTGTTATTCTGTTTACATGAATAAAACCTTCTATGGTCATACACCCAATGTTGATGGTTTATTGAATCTCGATCGTGGTAATACACATATTCGTAGTATTGATGCCAAAAGATGCAAAGTTGATAATGATAGTGCAACTTATTTGTGGCACTGCCGTTTGGGTCATATCGATGTAAAGCACATAAATAAACTCCATAAAGATGGACTTTTGGAATCACTTGATTTTGAATCATTTGATGCTTGCAAACCGTGTCTTATGGGCAAGATGACTAAAACTCCATTCTCTGGAACAATCGAACGAGCTAGTGACTTATTGGAAATAATACATACCGATGTATGCGGTCCAATGAGTGTTGATGCTCGTGGCGGGTATCATTATTTCCTGACCTTCACAGATGATTTGAGCAAATATGGGTATATCTACTTAATGAAACACAAGTCTGAAACATTTGAAAAGTTCAAAGAATTTAAGAGTGAAGTGGAGAATCATCATAACATGAAAGTAAAGTTTCTACGATCTGATTGTGGAGGCGAATATTTGAGTTACGAGTTTGGCCTTCATTTAAAACAATGTGGAATTGTTTCACAACTCACGCCACTTGGAACACCAGAACATAATGGTGTGTCCGAACGTCGTAACCGCACTTTATTGGATATGGTGCGATCTATGATGTCTCTTACCGATTTACCACTGTCGTTTTGGGGTTATGCATTAGAGACAACTGCATTCACGTTAAATAGGGCACCATCGAAATCCGTTGAGACGATGCCTTATGAACCGTGGTTTGGCAAGAAACCAAAGTTGTCGTTTCTTAAAGTTTGGGGATGCAATGCTTGTGTGAAAAAGCTTCAACCTGATAAGCTTGAACCCAAATCGGAGAAGTGCATCTTCATAGGATACCCAATGTAAACTGTTGGGTACACCTTCTATCATAGATCTGAAGGCAAGATATTCGTTGCTAAGAATAGATCCTTTTTAGAGAATGAGTTTTCTCTCGAAAGAAGTGAGTGGGAGGAAATTAGAACTTGATGAGGTAATTGTACCTTCTCCCGAATTGGAAAGTAGTTCATCACAAAAATCAGTTCCAATGATTCCTACACCAATTAGTGAGGAAGCTAACGATGATGATCATGAAACTTCAGATCAAGTTACTACAGAACCTCGTAGGTCTTCCAGAGTACAATCCGCACCAGAGTGGTATGGTAATCCTATTCTGGAAGTCATGTTATTAGACCATGATGAACCTACGAACTATGAGGAAGCGATGATGAGCCCAGATTCCGCGAAATGGCTTGAGGCCATGAAATCTAAGATGGGATCCATGTATGAGAACAAAGTGTGGACTTTGGTGGACTTGCTCGATGATCAGCAAGCCATAGAAAATAAATGGATCTTCAAGAGGAAGACAGACACTGATAGTAGTGTTACTATCTATAAAGCTCTACTTGTTGCGAAAGGTTTTTGACAAGTTCAAAGGTTTGACTACGATGAGACTTTCTCACCCGTAGCGATGCTTAGGTCTTTCCGAATCATGTTAGCAATTGCCGCATTTTATGATTATGAAATTTGGCTGATGGATGTCAAAACTGCATTCCTGAATAGTTTTCTGGAAGAAGAGTTGTATATGATGCAACCAGAAGGTTTTGTCGATCCAAAGGGTGCTAACAAAGTGTGCAAGCTCTAGAGATCTATTTATGGACTGGTGCAAGCCTCTCAGAGTTGGAATAAACGCTTTGATAGTGTGATCAAAGCATATAGTTTTATACAGACTTTTGGAGAAGCATGTATTTACAAGAAAGTGAGTGGGAGCTCTGTAGCATTTCGAATATTATATGTGGATGACATATTGTTGATTGGAAATGATATAGAATTTCTGGATAGCATAAAGGGATACTTGAATAAGAGTTTTTCAAAGAAAGACCTCGGTGAAGCTGCTTATATATTGGGCATCAAGATCTATAGAGATAGATCAAGACGCTTAATAAGATTTTTCAACAAATACATACCTTGGCAAAGGTTTTGAAAGAGTTAAAAATGGATCAGTCAAAGAAGGAGTTCTTGTGTGTATTATAAGGTGTAAAGTTGAGTAAGACTCAAAGCCCGACCACGGCAGAAGATAGAAAGAGAATGAAAGTCATTCCCTATGCCACAGTCATAGGTTCTATAAAGTATGTTGTGCTGTGTACCAGACCTATTGTGTACCTTGCCATGAGTTTGGCAAGGGGGAGGGTACAATAGTGATCTAAGAGTAGATCACTGGACAACGGTCAAAATTATCCTTAGTGAGGACTAAGGAAATATTTCTCGGTTATGGAGGTGATAAAGAGTTCATCATAAAGAGTTACGTTGATGCAAGTTTTTTCACCGACCCAGATGACTCTAGGTCTCAATCTTTATACATATTGAAAGTGGGAGCAATTAGCTAGAGTAGATCCATACAGAGCATTGTAGACATAGAATATTTGCAAAATACATACGGCTCTGAATGTGACAAACCCGTTGACTAAACTTCTCTCATAAGCAAAGCATGATCACACCTTAGTAATCTTTGGGTGTTAATCACATTGCAACGTGAACTAGATTATTGACTCTAGTGAACCCTTTGGTTGTTGGTCACATGGCGATGTGAACTATGGGTGTTAATCACATACAGATGTGAACTATTGATGTTAAATCACATGGCGATGTGAACTAGATTATTGACTCTAGTGCAAGTGGGAGAGTGAAGGAAATATGCCCTAGAGGCAATAATAAAGTTATTATTTATTTCCTTATTTCATGATAAATGTTTATTATTCATTCTAGAATTGTATTAACTGGAAACTTAGTACATGTGTGAATACATAGACAAAACATAGTGTCCCTAGTATGCCTCTACTTCACTAGCTCGTTGATCAAAGATGGTTATGTTTCCTAACCATAGACATGTGTTGTCATTTGATGAACGGGATCACATCATTAGGAGAATGATGTGATGGACATGACCCATCCGTTAGCTTAGCATTATGATCGTTATAGTTTCATTGCTACTGCTCTCTTCATGACTTATACATGTTCCTTAGACTATGAGATTATGCAACTCCAGAATACCGGAGGAACACTTTGTGTGCTACCATACGTCACAACGTAAATGGGTGATTATAAAGGTGCTCTACATGTGTCTCCGAAGGTGTTTGTTGGGTTGGCATAGATCGAGATTAGGATTTGTCACTCCGTGTTTCGGAGAGGTGATACGTCTCTGTCGTATCTACTTTTCCAAACACTTTTGCCCTTGTTTTGGACTCTAACTTGCATGATTTGAATGGAACTAACCCGGACTGACGTTGTTTTCAGCAGAACTGCCATTGTGTTATTTTTGTGCAGAAATAAAAGTTCTCAGAATGACCTGAAAATCCACGGAGCAACTTCTCAGAATTAATAAAAAATACTGGCGAAAGAGTCAGCACCAGGGGCCCACACCCTGTCCACGAGGGTGGGGGGCGCCCCCCCTAGGGCGCGCCCCTACCTTGTGGGTCCCCTGGACGTCCACTAACCTCAACTCCAACTCCATATATTTGCTTTCACGGAGAAAAAAATCAGAGAGAAAGTTTAATTACGTTTTACGATACGAAGCCGCCGCCAAGCCCTAATCTCTCTCGGGAGGGCTGATCTGGAGTCCGTTCGGGGCTCCAGAGAGGGGGATTCATCGCTGTCGTCATCATCAACCATCCTCCATCACCAATTTCATGATGCTCACCGCCGTGCTTGAGTAATTCCATCATAGGTTTGATGGACGGTGATGGGTTGGATGAGATTTACCATGTAATCAAGTTAGTTTTGTTAGGGTTTGATCCCTAGTATCCACTATGTTCTGAAATTGATGTTGCTATGACTTTGTTATGCTTAATGCTTGTCACTAGGGCCCGAGTGCCATGATTTCAAATCTGAACCTATTATGTTTTCATGAATATATGTGAGTTCTTGATCCTATCTTGCAAGTCTATAGTTACCTATTATGTGTTATGATCCGACAACCCCGAAGTGACAATAATCGGGATACTTCTTGGTGATGACCGTAGTTTGAGGAGTTCATGTATTCACTAAGTGCTAATGCTTTGGTCCGGTACTCTATTAAAAGGAGGCCTTAATATCCCTTAGTTTCCATTAGGACCCCGCTGCCATGGGAGGGTAGGACAAAATATGTCATGCAAGTTCTTTTCCATAAGCACGTATGACTATATTTGGAATACATGCCTACATTACATTGATGAACTGGAGCTAGTTCTGTGTCACCCTATGTTATAACTATTACATGATGAACCGCATCCGACATAATTATCCATCATTGATCCAATGCCTACGACCTTTTCACATATTGTGCTTTGCTTATTTGATTTACCGTTGCTACTGTTACAATTACTACAAAACTGCTACTGTTACTTTTGCTACTGTTACCGTTACTTCCATGCTACTTTGCTACTAAATACTTTGCTGCAGATACTAAGTTATCCAGGTGTGGTTGAATTGGCAAATCAACTGCTAATACCTGAGAATATTCTTTGGCTCCCCTTGTGTCGAATCAATAAATTTGGGTTGAATACTCTACCCTCGAAAATTGTTGCAATCCCCTATACTTGTGGGCTATCAAGACTATTTTCTGGCGCCGTTGCTGAGGAGCATATCTCTATTCTTTGAGTCACTTGGGATTTATATCTGTTGGTCACTATGAGGAACTTGAAAGACGAAAGAACTAAGATTTATCCCACAACTATGAGGGGAGGTAAGGAACTGCCATCTAGCTCTGCACTAGATTCGCCTTCTGTTATGAGTAAGCTTGTGACACCTAAACCTGCTTCTGCTATGAATTCTGATATGTCATGTGTTATTGATGATGCCACTTCTACCATGCATGATACTTACGATGAAACTACTTCTATGCTTGATACTATTGTGCCATTAGGTGAATATCTTGATGAACAACTTGCTAGGGTTAGAGAGAACGAAAATATTGAAAATGAAATTATTGAAGATCGTGATCATGAAGGTTCTCCCCCTAAATATGAATTGCTTGTTGTCCCTGAGGGTTATGTTATGGATGAAGAAACTTCTAGAGATTTTCTTCCTTGCAATGATAGATCTGATCTTAAGAAGTTATTAACTGAACTGAAATAGAAATCTCTGAATGCTAGAATGAAATATGACCCTGCTTTTGCTGCTTCACCTATCTTTGTTACTGATAAGGATTATGATTTCTCTGTCGATCCCAAGATAATTACTTTGGTTGAATCTGATCCTTTTTATGGCTATGAGTCTGAAACTGTTGGGGCACATCTTACTAAATTGAATGATATAGCCACCCTGTTCACTAACGATGAGAAATCTCGCTACTATTATATCCTTAAGATATTTCTGTTCTCATTAAAGGGTGATGCTAAAACTTGGTTTAATTCTCTTGATCCTGGCTATGTGCGTAGTCCCCATGATATGATTTATTACTTCTCTACTAAATATTTCCCTGCTCATAAGAAACAAGCTGCCTTGAGGGAAATATATAATTTTGTGCAAATTGAAGAAGAGAGTCTCCCACAAGCTTGGGGGAGGCTTCTCTGATTACTTAATGCTTTGCCTGATCATCCTCTTAAGAAAAATGAAATACTTGATATCTTTTATAATGGACTAACTGATGCTTCCAAGGACCACTTGGATAGTTGTGTTGGTTGTGTTTTCAGGGAAAGAACAGTCGATCAAGCTGAATTGCTATTGAATAATATGTTGACTAATGAAAATAATTGGTCTCTTCCTGAGCCAACTCCTGAGCCAATTCCTAAATCAACTCCAAAGAAGAGGGGTGTTCTATTTCTCAGGCCTGAAGATATGCAAGAGGCAAAGAAATCTATGAAAGAAAAATGTATTAAAGCTGAAGATGTTAAGAATTTACCTCCTGTTGAAGAAATACATGGTCTTAATATACCAACTATTGAAGAAACACATGGTCTTGATAACCCGACACAGGTAGTAAAGGTAAATTCTCTCTATAGATATGATAAAGTTGAAATCCCGTCTACTTAGTTTGCTAGCCAATGTTTGAATGAATTTGTTGACTTTATGGCTAGACAAGAAAACTTTAATGCTTATGTTGGTAGACAATTGAAACAAAATGCTTACATGATTGGACACTTGAGTGATTATATGGCTAGAGTTAAAGGTGAACTTAAACTCATTAGCAAACATACTTCTATGGTTAACACTCAAGCAGAACAAATACTTAAGGCTCAAAATGATTTGCTTGATGAATTAAATAAAACATGACTTTGCTGTTAGAGTGGCTACTAGAACAGGTAAAATGACTCAGGAACCTTTGTATCCTGAAGGCCACCCTAATAGAATTGAGCAAGATTCTCAGAGAAATAATGTAGATGCACCTAGTCCTTCTAAAAAGAAGAAAAAGAAAAATGATAGGACTTTTCATGCTTCTAGTGAACCTATTGTAGACACACCTGAGAATCCCAATGATATTTCTATTTCAGATGCTGAAACACAATCTGGTGATGAACATGAACCTAGTGATAATGTTAATGATAATGTTCGTGTTGATGCTCAACCCAGCAATAATAATGATGTAGAGATTGAACCTGCTGTTGATCTTGATAACCCACAATCAAAGAATCAATGTTATGATAAGAGAGATTTTGTTGCTAGGAAGCACGGTAAAGAAAGAGAATCATGGGTTCAGAAACCCATGCCTTTTCCTCCTAAGCCATCCAAGAAAAAGGATGATGAGGATTTTGAGCGCTTCGCTGAAATGATTAGACCTATCTTTTTGCGTATGCGTTTGACTGAATTGCTTAAAGTGAATCCTTATGCTAAGTACATGAACGATATTATTAAAAATAAAAGAAAGATACTAGAAGCTAAAATTTCCACCATGCTTGCTAATTACACTTTTAAGGGTGGAATACCTAAGAAACTTGGAGATCCAGGAGTACCAACTATACCATGCTCCATTAAAAGAAACTATGTTAAAACTGCTTTATGTGATCTTGGAGCCGGTGTTAGTGTTATGCCTCTCTCTTTATATTGTAGACTTGAATTGAATAAGTTGACACCTACTAAAATATCTTTGCAAATGGTTGATAAATCAACTGCTATACCTGTCGGTATTTGTGAGGATGTGCCTATTGTGGTTGCAAACGTCACTATCTTAACGGACTTTGTTATTCATGATATTCTCGAGGACGATAGTATGTCGATTATCCTTGGTAGACCCTTTTTGAATACTGCAGGGGCTGTTATTGATTGCAGCAAAGGCAATGTCACTTTTCATGTTAATGGTAATGAGCATACGGTACACTTTCCGAGGAAACAACCTCAAGTTCGTAGCATCAATTCTATTGGAAAAATTCCAGCTATTACCACTGGAGGTTTTGAATTTCTTCTTCCTACTGTCAAGAAAAAAATATGATATTCTTATTATTTGGGATGTGCATATCCCCGTTGAGGTAACCTAGTGTTATTCGAAACTTCTCCGGTTTCATGTTATTCGGAATGAGTTTGTTAACAAGACTTGATCAACCTTGTTAGTGGATTCCTTTTGATGAGCATGAGATGGATGAAGTTAGAAGGCACAATCTTCTGTACCCTCCTTTTACTTTCTGTTATTTAGATTAAATAAAGTAAAAATAGTATTTTCTGTCTGTTTTCTGAATTATCCATGCAATAAAAAAAATACCCCGAAAATAAAAGTTCTCCGAATGCCCTGAAAATTTAGTATGATTTTTTCTAGAATATTTGAGAATATCTGGCACAAGAACACAGCAGGGGGAGCTGGCACCTGGCCATGAGGATCAGGGGCACGCCCTACCCCCTGGGCGCGCCCCCTGCCTCGTGGGCCCATGGTGGGCCCCCTCCACTTATTTCTGCACCCACACACTTCTTCCTCTAAAAAAATCACCATCCAGCTCAAGCACGAGTTCTAGCTCATTTTGCTACCATTTTCAATCTCCTTGCTCAAAGCTCCATTCACAAAACTGCTTTAGGGGATTGTTCTTTGGTATGTGACTCCTCCAATGGTCCAATTAGTTTTTGTTTTAGTGCTTTATTCATTGCAAATTTTTGCTGCCTAGGTGACCTTGTTCTTGAGCTTGCATGTCAAATTTATATGGTCCCAAGTAGTTCTAATGCATGATATAGTCTCTAGGCACTTGTGGGAGTAGTTGCTATCAATTTTGTTGAGTTTGGTTCACTTTTACTTTGAGTTACTAAAAATTTCAGAATTTTTTCAGAGGAAAAAATATGTCTAGGAAAATGTACCAAGGTGGTTCTTCAAGGAAGCAAGCACCCATGCTTGCCATACGCAAGCAGGACGATGAACCACCGAGGGAAGCTCACGTGCGGCCTTGTGAATGGCTGTCAGAGGAGTTTATGGTCAAAGCAGGCATCAAGGATGAATTTGATGCATATGTGCATAATGCCGATCTTGAGGACTTCATGCAAGATAAGTGCCCCCAATACTATCATTCGACTAATTCCTTTGTGATAAGGTTTAAATTTACATCTTCGCGCAATTCCCAAAATGTCCTGTTTGATATTTATGATAAATCATATACCATGGACTTAGAAGATTTTACTACTGCTTGTAAACTCCCGCAGTGGGGCGGTGTTAATGAACCTCGTAAATCTGAATATAAAGACTTTCTTGCTACTATCACTGTGGGAGAATCTAGAGAAATAGCACAAGCTACCATAGGGAGCATTCGTTTTCCTGCTATACATTATTTTGCTCTCTTCATAGGTAGATGCATTAACGGTAAAGATGAAGCATGTTACATGTGTGTTCCTGATCTTTGTGTTCTCAAGAGTGTTGTATTAGGTGATAAACAATTCAACTTGGGGGCAATTGTTGCATGTAGGTTGCATAATAATGGTTTAGATGGAGACTTGTTTGGAGGGATTTATGCAACCCGTGTGGCAAATTATCTTGGTATACCCGTACATGAAAATGATAGGGAGTTGCGTCCTGCTTATTTAGATTATAATGCCATGGTTAATCATCATTTTCTTGAGAGGAATGAACATATCCTCCAATATCGACTAATCTTTGACAGACGTCGCGCTGTCCATATTACTCACCCTGCTCCTGCCTTCTTTGATTATCAGGCAAAAGGAAGATATGTTATCACCAGGGAGGAGGCGAACGAGTACGAGAGGAGGACGGAGGCAGCTCACCGCCATGATGCAGCTCGTGAGGCAATGGCTGCTGCATCTCAGTATGACCCCAGTTACAGCTTCGGATATCCGCCAGGTTACCCATGGCCATAGACCAACTTAGGGCAAAAGCCTAAGCTTGGGGGAGTACGTATTTCTCACCGACATTACATTCACGTTCACACACTCATGCTAGTTTTCGGTGGTCATACTTTTTCATTGTACTATCCATTCTAGTTTATTTTATTTTCTTGCTTTCTTCTTGTGTGTTTGAATAACCTTAAGAAAAACCAAAAAAAATAGCTAGTTTACTTTCCATGCCTGTAGTAGTAGCAATTAAAAAAACCCAAAAATATTTCTCGTTCTTCTTTTGCTTGTTGGGAGCTTTCCCGTGTAAACAGTTTTATTTCTTTTCTTTCCTTTGGGGGTTGAGAGGAGAAGACCATAATGAAAATGTTTAAGTGGCTCTTATATGCATTATTGTTGATTTAACCAAGAGCCCATATTACCTTGTCTTCTCCCTTAAATTGAATGCTTGCAGATTCTAGCTTAGTCCAATGCACGTGCACTATTATTATTATACGTACCGTTCGGTCGTGCAAGTGGAAGGCAATAATGACGATATATGATGGACTGATTGAGATGAGAGAAGCTGGTATGAACTCAGCCTCTCTTGTTTTTGTAAATATGATTAGTTCATCATTCCTAATTCAGCCTATTATGAATAAACATGTTTGCAATGACAATTAGAGATTATAGTTGCTTATGCCATGCTTAATTAGCTAGGAGTTTATAATGGATTACCTTGCGCGCCAACATGCTATTAAAATGGTTGTGATGTGGTATGATAGGGTGGTATCCTCCATTGAATGATTCGAGTGACTTGACTTGGCACATGTTCACGCATGTAGTTGAAACAAAATCAACATAGCCTTCACGATATTTATGTTCATGGTGGATTATATCCTACTCATGCTTGCACTCGATGTTGATTAATTTTAATGCATGTTCATGACTGTTGTCCCTCTCTAAGTTGTTCGCTTCCCAGTCTCTTTCTAGCCTTCACCTGTACTAAGCAGGATTACTGCTTGTGCATCCAAATTCCATATGAGTCCACCATACCTTCCTATATGCAGTATTTACCTGCCGGTCCAAGTAAATTTGTATGTGCCAAACTCCAAACCTTCAAATGAAATTGTTTTGTATGCTCGAACAGCTCATGTACCAACTAGGGTTGTCTGTATCTTCCATGTTAGGCGGGTTATTCTCAAGAGGAGTGGACTCCGCTCCTCATTCATGAGATAATGGCTGGTCACCGAGATGCTCAGTCCCGTGCCTAAATCAAATCAAAATAATTGCAAACAAAACTCCCCCGGGATTGTTGCTAGTTGGAGGCACCCGTTGATTCGGGAAGCCATGGATTGATGCTTGTTGGTGGTGGGGGAGTATAAACTTTACCATTCTATTTGGGAACCGCCTATAATGTGTGTAGCATGGAAGATATCAAGATCTCTTAGTTGTTATGTTGACAGTGAAAGTATACTGCTCAAAATGTTATTCATCTCTATTTAAAAATCGAGCTCTGGCACCTCTACAAATCCCTGCTTCCCTCTGCGAAGGGCCTATCTATTTACTTTTATCTTGAGTCATCACCCTCTTATTAAAAAGCACCCACCGGAGAGCACCGCTGTCATTTGCATGCATTACTATTAATCTATATTGGGTATGACTATGACTGGATCTCTTTTACCATGAATTACAATGTTTAGTCAGTCTTTGATCTTTAAAGGTGCTTTGCATTTATGTTTTGCGGTCTCAGAAAGGGCTAGCGAGATACCACCTTGTTATATCATATTATGATTATTTTGAGAAAGTGTTGTCATCCGAGATTTATTATTATTGCTCGCTTATTGATTATGCCATTGATATGAGTAAACATGAGACCTAAGTGTTATTGTGAATATGGTTAGTTCATAATATTTGCTAAAAAGTTGAATGTTGGCATTACATATTTGCAACAACAAGAGCAAACAGAGTTTGTAAAAGTTTTTCTTTATCAATTTTAGTTTGTCAACTGAATTGCTTGAGGACAAGCAAAGGCTTAAGCTTGGGGGAGTTGATACGTCTCCATCGTATCTACTTTTCCAAACACTTTTGCCCTTGTGTTGGACTCTAACTTGCATGATTTGAATGGAACTAACCCGGACTGACGCTGTTTTCAGCAGAACTGCCATGGTGTTATTTTTGTGCAGAAATAAAAGTTCTCGGAATGACCTGAAAATCCATGGAGCAACTTTTCAGAAATAATAAAAAATACTAGCGAAAGAATCAGCACCAGGGGGCCCACACCCTATCCACGAGGGTGGGGGGCACGCCCCTGCCTCCTGGCCCCCCTAGACGTCCACCGACCTCAACTCCAACTCCATATATTTGCTTTCACGGAGAAAAAAAATCAAAGAGAAAGTTTCATCGCGTTTTACGATACGGAGCCGCCGCCAAGCCCTAATCTCTCTCGGGAGGGCTGATGTAGAGTCCGTTCGGGGCTCCGGAGAGGGGGATTCATCGCCGTCGTCATCATCAACCATCCTCCATCACCAATTTCATGATGCTCACCGCCGTGCGTGAGTAATTCCATCATAGGCTTGCTGGACGGTGATGGGTTGGATGAGATTTACCATGTAATCAAGTTAGTTTTGTTAGGGTTTGATCCCTAGTATCCACTATGTTCTGAGATTGATGTTGCTATGCTTTGCTATGCTTAATGCTTGTCACTAGGGCCCGAGTGCCATGATTTCAGATCTGAACCTATTATGTTTTCATGAATATATGTGAGTTCTTGATCCTATCTTGCAAGTCTATAGTCACCTATTATGTGTTATGATCCGACAACCCCGAAGTGACAATAATCAGGATACTTCGCGGTGCTGACTGTAGTTTGAGGAGTTCATGTATTCACTAAGTGCTAATGCTTTGGTCCTGTACTCTATTAAAAGGAGGCCTTAATATCCCTTAGTTTCCATTAGGACCCCGCTGCCACGGGAGGGTAGGACAAAAGATGGCATGCAAGTTCTTTTCCATAAGCACGTATGACTATATTCGGAATACATGCCTACATTACATTGATGAACTGGAGCTAATTCTGGGTCACCGTATGTTATAACTGTTACAAGATGAACCGCATCCGACATAATTATCCATCACTGATCCAATGCCTACGAGTTTTTCACATATTGTGCTTTGCTTATTTGCTTTACCGTTGCTACTGTTACAATTACTACAAAACTACTATTATTACTTTTGCTACTATTACCGTTACTTCCATACTACTTTGCTACTAAATACTTTGCTGTAGATACTAAGTTATCCAGGTGTGGTTGAATTGACAACTCAACTGCTAATACTTGAGAATATTCTTTAGCTCCCCTTGTGTCGAATCAATAAATTTGGGTTGAATACTCTACCCTCGAAAACTATTGCGATCCCCTATACTTGTGGGTTATCAAGAGGTATCTCTGGGCCCTCTCGATAATACTCATCACTATAAGCCTTGCAAGCATTGTGACTAATGAGTTAGTTGCAGGATGAAGTACTACCGAACGAGTAAAGAGACTTTGCCAGTAACGAGATTGAACTAGGTATGATGATACCGACGATCGAATCTCGGGCAAGTAACATACCGATGACAAAGGGAACAACGTATGTTGTTATGCGGCTTGATCGATAAAGATCTTCGTAGAATATGTAGGAGCCAATATGAGCATCCAGGTTCCGCTATTGGTTATTGACCAAAGACGTGTCTCGGTCATGTCTACATAGTTCTCGAACCCGTAGGGTCCGCACGCTTAACGTTCTTTGACGATTTGTATTATGAGTTATGTGATTTGATGACCAAAGTTTGTTCGGAGTCCCAGATGAGATCACGAACGTGACGAGGAGTCTCGAAATGGTCAAGACATAAAGATTGATATATTGGAAGGCTATATTCAGACATCAGAAAGATTCCGAGTGATTCGGGTATTTTTCGGAGTACTAGAGAGTTATGGGAATTCGCCGAGGGAAGTAATGGGCCTTAATGGGCCATACGGGAAAGGAGAGAAGGGCCTCAAGGGGTGGCCGCCCCCCCCCCCCATGGGCCGGTCCGAATTGGACTAGGAGGGGGGCGGCGCCTGTCGTGGTCTTAATACTGATAGTAGAAAGGGGGGTAGGTATGGAGAGGCAAGATCTCAGCTATGGTGAAGGTGTACACACGGGGTTTACGAGTTCAGGCCCTTCTCGGAGGAAGTAATAGCCCTACGTCTCGGTGCCCGGAGGCGGTCGATTGGATTATATGTGTGTGATGTTATAGGGGGTGCGAACGCCAGAAGAGGGGGGTGGCTTATATAGAGTACGCCTGGACCCTCACCGTCCTCCATTACAAGGGGCTTAATATACATAAAGTAGGGGCGCTACTAATAATGCCAGCCTTTAGTGCTATTAATGACCTTAAAGACTACGGAGTGAACGCCTACCCGCAACAATGCTGAGTGACTCCTGATCTTTGGTAGGTCGAGTGATGAAGCTCTAGTGACAATAGGTAGGGGGACTCCCGAGTGACATGACTGGTCGAGTGGATTGCACTCGACATCTTTGACTGGGGGTCTCTTCTTGCCTTTTGGACTTCTTATCTTCTAGGGTAGTGATCTTGTGTAGGACGTATGGGTCAGGTCCATGACCCTACCCCAGGTCTGTATCCTCATCAGTAGCCCCCGAATGGATTAAGGTTCGTGTGGAAAGTAGGTTGAAGTTGAACTTGTTCCGAGCTTTTCACCTCGCAAGCATTTTCCGCAAGATGACACGTTGGTACTTCAGCGTCGATTCAGTCGCCTTGATCCATTCAGAAAGTTGCCGACTGAACTTATAGCACCATCTGCCAAGTGTTGTCTTGGAGTATAGAATCCTTGGCGCGATTGCGTGCACAGTATCTCGGATTTCACGGGATACGAAATTTCGGGGAAGCGCACGAGACAGGGAGCGCCGAAGTGGGCAGAGCGGATAAACAGTGGTGCCTCGATTTCCATGCCGCCTTTTTCGCCACGTACGTTGCGCGCGACTGTTGCGGGATTTGACAGGATCGCCTGGTCCCACGCGTCAGCCACTCGGAAGCAACCCTTTATAAGGCGACGGGGCCGAGGCGTCTGCACTGTGCACGCCTGTTTCTCTTTCTTCTTCTCCTGCTTCTCCATCGCATCTAGCTCTTCTGCTCCCGATGCTGCCGCTCTGCCGCCATGGTGAAGGACAAGACGGGGCCGCTAGAGCGTGCAAAGAAGGCGACGGGGGAGGCGAAAGGCAAGAATCAGAACCGCGGGTCGTCATCCCGCGCGGGGCTGTCGCCAGGCTGGATCCAGGGCGATTGGATCTGGTCTTCGCTCCGGCAAGAATATCTGGAGGAGCTGGCGGAGTCCGGACTGATCGCCAAGGGTGCGGCAAGGCTGCTGGAGGGGGAGATGGAGCCACAGCCTCGACCGGGTGAGTGTGTATTGCTCGCGACCCACGTCGACCGGGGATTTTTGCTTCCTCCGCACCCCTTCTTCCGGGGCTTCCTGAACTTCTTCGGTGCTCAACTCCACCATTTTTCTCCCAATACCATCACGTACCTAGCCGCATTCGTGTCGATGTGTGAAAACTTTTTGGGGTGTCGACCGCACTGGGGTCTTTTTAAACATATCTTCACCATCCGATCCCAGTCTGTGAAGAAAGCAAAAACGAGTGACTCGAAGATCCATGTCATCCAGATGTGTGGGGGTTTGGGTATTCAGAAGAGGCATAGGAGTGCTTTCCCTGCTATGACTCTCCCTGAATCGGTCAGAGGCTGGCAGTCGACCTGGTTCTACTGCCAGGACGTCGCAACTCTAGGTCAGTCGACTGGCCTTCCCCACTTCACATTCGACCGTGTCCAGACTCCTTCTCCACTGAAAGTGACTGCTGCTGAGAACGTGGAGACGAAGATGTTGGTGGAGAAAGTGGTCCAACTGATCAATGAGGATGTCACTGGCCTGGACCTGCTGGAAGTGTTCCTCAGTCAACGCATCCAGCCTCTTCGGGCTCGTGACCATCCTATGTGGATGTACTCCGGATCTGACGACACCGCTCGGGTCCATCCAGAAGAAGTGCCACCCAAGACCGTGGCCATGTGGTTGAGGAGCATCACAGGCAACCAGGACAACCCTAGAGGAGCCAGTCGAGTCATCCCCTTCAGCAACGACAATCAGCCCGACAAGGTATGCTCTTTATTCTGACTGTCTTGCATATATGTTCCGACTGTACTTGATCTCGACTGACTTTTAGTCGACTTTTCGTCTTGTATGTTTTCACTGAGATGTATTCGATGCCCAATGGTGAACAAGCCCTGGAGCAGGACCAGGAGGGAGAGGCCAGCGCAAAGGAGAGTGGCGAATGGGAGTCTTCGGATGAAGAGGAGGAGGAGGAGAGCGAGGAGTCGGACGACGAGGAAGAAGTCGACTCGCCGCCACGCTCTGAACGTCGATCCAAGCAGCACCATGACCCGGCCGGCGGGCGCGGGAAGAACGTGGCTCTGAGTACCCACACTCAGAAGCGCACTCGGACGACGACTCCGGAGCCGACAGAGAAGGTCGCCAAGCAGCCCAAGGTTGCTCCTCCAAAGGCTTGGAAGACTTTGCCGCGAATCAAGATGGACGTCCCTGTTGCTTCGGGGTGAGTATCTTGCTTGTGTTTATATAGGTCGACTAAAGTTTTTTGTTCTGACCAACTGGATCATGTATCTTTCTAGCCCCACCTCTGCTGCCACTGACATGGACATTGACAAGGCACCAGGAGACGAGGAGACCGACGATGCCGCCACTTCTCGAGCTGGTAAGTCCGTTCGACCAGGTTTCATTTGGTCGAGTGGATCGTCAGTCGGCTGAATTTCTGATATTTCTCTCTTCCTGTAGTTCCACAAGAGTTTGTCGTGCTCCTTGATGATGAAGAAGAAGAAGCGCCTCTACACGAGAGGAGGAAGAAGAGTGGGGGGTCTAGCAGGAGGAGGCTTGAAGTTCAAGTCCCTCAGTCGACGCCGGCGCTTGAGGCGGTGGTCGAACATTCCGGAGACCCGGTTCGGACCAACGTCACATTCGCCAACCCGTCGACGACTGATCGTCCGTTAGGGTTGACTTCTCCGACTCCTGCCGCTCCAGTGCAACTCCACGCATCTGACCCAGCCGCTGCTTCAACCGCCTTGGAGCCATCACTCTTCGCTGCATATCAAACCCCAGATGACTCGTCGAGTGCTGCCAGGGAGGCTCTTCGCCAGGTGAACCTTGTCATGGAGTAGGTGAAGGTGATGCACGAGGCTAGTCAGGTGGCTTATAACGCCAGCACTGCCCTGCAGACCAATGTTCAGGTCAGCGAACTCTGACTGAGCTTTTGAATGTTGTTTTATATCCGATCACCCACTAGGGTGTGCTTTGTTTAGGATTTAGGAAATCTTCCACTCCGAGTCGTAGTAGTCTTTCTGGACCAGTGGGGGCACGCCGAGTGCACCCACTGGGTGTAGTCCCCGAGACCACGGTCGACTGCTGGCAGTCGACTAAGGTCTTAGAATCTTTTCTTTCTTTTTTTTGACTCACGCTAGGCAGACCCTGCTGAGTGTTGATCTGAACCGGTGGGGGCACGCTAAGTGCACCCACTGGGTGTAGTCCCCGAGACTTCGGTCGACTGCTGGCAGTTGGCTAAGGTCTTAGAATAACTTTTCACTATCATTGTCTCTTATTTCTGTCGACTGACATATCTCTCTCGCAGACTGCAGAGGTCTTGTGATCTTGGAGCTCGACTTTCCGAATTAAAGAAGAAGCATATCAGCGTTGAACTTGACCTTGAACTCGCGAAGAAGAACCTCAAGATTGCTCAACTAGAGACGACCATCATGGGAGGTAACTATTCGACCCTTGCCTACTTAGTAGCTTGCGTATTTCACTGTTTTTCTTTTAGTCTCTTTGAACCGAGTGACTTCACACAAGCAGATGTGCGTAGTGAAAACCGCCAACTTTAGGCTCGTCTGAAGAGTGTTGTTTCTTTAGAGAGAATGATGGAAGCTTTGGAGAAGAAGGACCAGGACCTTGCTGCTGCTCAGAAGGAAGCATGTGAGAAGACAACGCTTGCGGACCAGAAGCTGGCTTCAGTCAGCAAGTTGGAAGAGGAGAACGCGAAGTTGAAGACCGCCATCTCGGAAGCCAATCGAGAAGTCGAGCAACTGAAGAAGGACAAGGAGAACCTGACCACTGAAGTTGGAGGCCTTAGAACCAAGACAGACAAGCTAGAGTCTTATCTGGGACAACTTGCCGCGAAACTAGTTCTGAAGCTTGAAGGTATAGCCACTCGACTAGTTAATTGTCGTCGACTGAAGTATGTTGTAATATTGTCAACTCACTATTTTTCACGATGGCACAGAACTTTGTCAAGACTTTGAACCTAAAACCGGGCGGGTCGAGACAGGTCTCAACCCCATCAATTGTCCTGTGAAAGATGACGTTGCGATGAACTTGCTGCGATTGGAATCACGCTTGGACGGCGCTGTTGCCTATCTGGCTCGACTGAAGGCTACGATGACTCGAGTGGACGCCAAACTCTGGCCTCAGGCGGAACTTTCTCAAGACCTCAAGTCATTGATGACTCGACTCAACCAGATTCCTGGCTGATTGCAAGAGTGGAAGAAGTCATCCGCTCGCTGTCGCGCTGACGTTGCCCTGTCATTGGTTCGAGTGCACTGCAAGGAGGCTAGATAAGACAAGTTGGCGGCCCTCAATGTTGTGAATACCAAGAAGCACTCCTTCCAGTCCTTCATGGACACCTTCCTTGAGGCAGCCACTCGTATTGCTAACAGCATCGACCTCGACAGCTTTTGTGATCCGGCCGGCCCTTCTCCCGCCGAGTGACCGAAAAAAACATTATGCTTCGCCCTCATTTACCTCGGAATGCCGAGTGATTTTGTAATCGTTGAAACTCCTTCGGGCCTGACGCCCGAGTACTTTAATCTGCGGTTAGGAACCTTTGGATTTATCTGCTTCGGGCTTATCTTTGAATTGTTCTTCTCTAGGATTGGTTTTTGTACTCTCGATGCAGCTTCTAAGGAAGAGGCCTTAGTCGACTTGTTGGACGAGCCTTGAGAAGCATTGATCAACTCATCAGTGAGGCACTCAGCAATGGCCTTGACGTTCCTGAATGCAATTCGCCTTGGCATTAGCTATTGAATGAGCCTTTGGTAGCATTGATTAGCTCATCAGCAAGGCACTCAGCAATGGTCTTGACGTTCCTGAAAGCCGCTCGCCTTGGCATCGGCTGTTGGATGAGCCTTTGGCAGCGCACACAATCTCGTCCTTCTTCTTGACGGTGCAGCCCCGGGGGGAGGGGTCGTGGTCGACCTGCACCATTCGGCTAGGTTTCTCAAACTTAGGCGAGTACTGGACTGCAACTAAGCCCCCAAGTGAGAGGATTGCTCACCACTCGGTAGGATTTTTCAAACTTAGGCGAGTACTGGACCACAGCTAAGCCCCCGAGTGGGAGGATCGCTCGCCACTCCGTAGGATTTTTTATACTTAGGCGAGTATTGAACTGCAGCTAAGCCCCCGAGTGGGAGGGTTGCTTGCCACTCGGTAGGATTTTTTATACTTAAGCGAGCACTGAACTGCAGGTAAGCCCCCGAGTGGGAGGGTCGCTCGCCACTCGGTAGGATTTTTTATACTTAGGCG
>NC_041381.1:374443096-374593904 GCF_002162155.2 Triticum dicoccoides | reverse complement strand
ATAGGATTTTTTATATTTATGTGAGTACTGAACTGTAGCTAAGCCCCCGAGTGGGAGGGTTGCTTGCCACTCGGTAGGATTTTTTATACTTAGGCGAGTACTGGACTGCAGCTAAGCCCCCGAGTGGGAGGGTTGCTTGCCACTCAGTAAGATTTTTATACTTAGGCGAGTACTGGACTGCAGCTAAGCCCCCGAGTGAGAGGATTGCTCCCACAATCTCGTCCTTCTTCTTGACGGTGCAGCCCTTGGGGGGGTCATGGTTGACCCGTACCGTTTGGTAGGATCTTATAAACTTAGGTGAGTACTGGACTGCAGCTAAGCCTCCGAGTAAGAGGCTGGCTCACCACTAGGTAGGATCTTTTAAACTTAGGCGAGTACTGGACTGGAGCTAAGCCTCCGAGTGCGAGGCTGGCTCACCACTCGGTAGGATTTTCTAACACTTAGGCAAGTACTGGACTATAGCTAAACCTCCGAGTGAGAGGCTGGCTCACCACTCGGTAGGATTTTTTTACACTTAGGCAAGTACTGGACTGCAGCTAAGCCTCCGAGTGAGAGGCTGGCTCACCACTCGGTAGGATTTTTTAAACACTTAGGCAAAACAGATTCGTAGCAAAGCCTCCGAGTGAGAGGCTGGCTCAGCACTCGGTAGGATTTTCTCTTCAACTTAGGAGAAATGGATTCGCAGCTAAGGCACCCACTGGGGAATTTTAGAACATGTAAAAAATGAACAACAATCATTCAGAAGACTATAAAATCATGTCTTTTGATAATCAAACTAAAAGGTACTTCTTATTACATCTCAACAGTCTGAATTCTTTAAGAGTAAAAGGGGCAGAGCAGTTCCCCATTCCAAGCGCGTGGCTCATCTTTATTGTGCTCAACGTTGAAAAGACAATATGCTCTGTTGTGGAGCACTTTGGTGACGATGAAAGGACCTTCCCAAGAAGGAGCGAGCTTGTGTGGTTTCTGCTGGTCCACTCGAAGAACCAAGTCTCCTTCCTGAAATGCCCGACCCCTCACGCTTCTGGCATGGAATCGCCGCAGGTCTTGTTGATAAATGGTTGACCGAATCAAGGCCATCTCTGTTTCTTCTTCCAGGAGATCGACTGCATCTTGCCGAGCTTGTTCTGCTTCCTCTTCTGGGAAGAGCTCGACTCAGAGCGCATTGTGGAGCAGATCACTCAGGAGTACGGCTTCAGCTCCGTAGACTAAGAAGAATGGAGTTCGACCAGTCGACCAATTAGGAGTTATCCTCAATCCCTAGAGTACTGATGGAAGTTCATTGACCCAGACCCCTGTTGCATGCTTGAGGTCACGCATCAATTGGGGTTTCAGTCCTTTGAGAATCAATCCATTTGCTCTTTCAGCCTGCCCATTCGACTGAGGATGGGTGACCGAAGCGTAATCGACCCTCGTGCCTTGGGAAGCACAAAAGGCTCTGAACTCGTCAGAGTCGAAGTTCGACCCGTTATCCATGATGATGCTGTGTGGAACACCATATCTGAATATCAATTCTCTGATGAAACTTACAATTGTACTTGCTTCAAGGTTTTTAATGGGCTTGGCTTTGATCCATTTGGTAAACTTGTCGACTGCCACCAGCACATGGGTAAATCCACTCCTGCCCATCCTCAGAGGTCCAACCATGTCCAATCCCCAGACAGCGAAAGGCCAGACGAGTGGAATAGTCTTCAGAGATGACGCAGGCTTATGGGACATGTTGGAGTAAAACTGACAGCCTTCACATTTGTCCACTATTTCTTTCGCCATCTCGTTGGCACGTGGCCAGTAAAATCCGGCTCGGTATGATTTGGCCACGATGGTCCGAGAGGACGCATGGTGACCACAGGTCCCCGAGTGAATATCATTGAGGATCATTCGGCCTTCTTCCGGCGTGATGCATTTCTGGTAGACTCTAGTTACACTTTCTCTGAACAACTGACCTTTTATCACGGTAAAGGCTTTAGATCGTCGGACAATCTATCGAGCCTCTTCTTCATCCTCTGGAAGTTCTTTCCTAAGAATGTATGCAATGTACGGCACTGTCCAGTCGGGAGTGACGACCAAAACCTCCATGACTAAGTCGACCACGGCTGGGATTTCGATTTCAGTCGGATCTGTGGCGCTCTTAGGCTGTGGGGACTCTTCAGTGAAAGGATCTTCCTGAACTGAAGGTGAATGAATATGCTCCAAAAATACATTGTTGGGAATGGCCTCTCTCTTAGAACCTATCTTTGCCAACTCATCTGCAGCTTGATTTTTCAGTCGGGGTATATGGTGAAGCTATAACCCTTCAAACTTCTTTTCCAGCTCTCTTACCACATTGCAATAACCAGTCATGGTCGGGCTCCTGACATCCCACTCTTTCATCACTTGATTAACCACCAAATCCAAGTCACCGTAGACCATAAGGTGACAGACGCCAAGTGAAATGTCCATACGCAACCCGTATAAAAGTGCTTCATATTCAGCTTTGTTATTGGAGGAATCAAAATGAATTTGGAGAACATAGCTAAGCTTGTATCCACGAGGAGATATCAATACTATCCCAGCACCTGAACCATTCAGCATCTTGGAGCCATCGAAAAACATAGTCCAATGCTCCGAGTGAACTTGAGTCGGCAATTGCTGCTCAATCCACTCGGCAAGGAAATTTGCGAAAGACTTGATAGCTTTCTTTGCCTCAAACTTGATATCCAATGGAAGGAGTTCAATCACCCATTTTGCCACTCGACCAGTTGCATCTCTGTTATTCAGAATTTCAGATAATGGTGCGTCGCTGATGACTATATTGGAGTGATCAGAGAAATAATGTGCAACCTTCTTCATGGTCATGTAGATTCCATAGACAAGCTTCTGATAATGTGGATATTGTTGCTTGGATGGAGTCAAAACTTTAGAGAGATAATATACTGGGCGTTGAACCTTGTAAGCCTTTCCTTCTTCTTCTCGCTCGATCGTGAGTACTGTACTGACAACTTGTCCAGTGGCTGCAATATAAAGCAGTAGAGGCTCTTTGTTGATTGGTGCAACGAGCACCGGCTGGGTGAAAAGTAGAGTTTTGAGCTCTGCAAACGCTGCATCAGCTTCCTCAGTCCACTCGAACTTACCAGATTTCTTCATCAATCGGTAAAGAGGTAAGGCCTTTTCACCGAGATGAGAAATGAATCGACTCAAGGCGGCCAAACAACCAGTCAGCTTCTGAATGTCATGCACACGCACAGGGCGTTTCATTCGGAGGATGGTATCAAATTTTTCTGGATTGGCGTCAATCCCTCGTTTAGAAATGAGAAAACCGAGTAACTTTCCACCTGGAACTCCGAATGTGCACTTTGACGGATTAAGCTTGATATCGTACCTTCTTAGGTTGGCAAAGGTTTCTGCAAGGTCAGTCAGTAGGTCGGAACCTTTGCGAGACTTGACCACAATGTCATCCATGTATGCTTCCACATTCCGACTGATTTGAGTGAGCAGGCAGTTCTGAATCATTCTCATGAATGTGGCTCCGGCATTTTTAAGACCAAATGGCATGGTGACATAGCAAAAGCACCCGAATGGGGTGATGAAGGCTGTTTTTATTTCATCGGGACCATACAGTCGGATCTGATGATACCCGGAATATGCATCTAAAAAAGACAAGCGCTCACACCCCGCCGTCGAGTCAACAATCTGATCAATGCGGGGGAGAGAGAAATGATCTTTCGGGTAGGCCCAATTGATATGCTTGAAATCAATGCACATACAAAGTGAATCGTCCTTCTTAGGGACCATGACTACATTGGCAAGCCACTCGGAGTGGTAGATCTCATGGATGAACTCTGCTGCTAGCAACCGAGCCACTTCCTCGCCAATTGCTTTTCTCTTCTATACGGCGGACCGCCAAAGATGCTCTTTGACGGGTTTTACCTTGGGGTCGACACGCAAATGGTGCTCAGCCAGTTCTCTGGGTACACCCAGCATGTCAGAGGGTTTCCATGCAAAGATGTCCCGGTTCTCACAGAGGAACTGGATGAGCGCTTCTTCCTATATGGTGTCGAGTGTCGTTGATATATGAGTCGGTGTGGCATTGGGATCGGTCGGGTGAATATGAATCAGCTTCGTTTCACCACACGACTAAAATGCAGAATCTGTGGAAGGCTTCTTGGCTCGGAGCAAATCACTCGGATCTGCATTCTTCTGATATTCTTGGAATTCAACTGCTGCCATTTGCGCATCGACAAATTTGGAACCTTTCTGGAAGCATTCCTCTGCTTTCTACCGATTGCCAGTAACTGTGATCACACCTCTGGGGCCAGGCATCTTGAACTTGAGGTACACGTAACATGGTCGAGCCATAAAACGTGCGTAGGAAGGCCTACCTAGAATGGCATGATAAGCACTCTGGAAATCCACGACTTCAAATGTCAATTTTTCCTTTACGGTAATGCTTGGAATCACCGAAAACCACGTCGAGAGTGATCTAGCCGAGTGATTCAGCTTTCTTTCCAATGATAACATCATGGAAACTCATATTGCTCTCGCTAAGTTTGGACATCGGAATGCCCATCCCCTTCAAGGTTTCAGCATAAAGAATATTCAGACCGCTATCACCGTCCATCAGCACTTTAGTCAGTCTAGTGCCTCCAACCACGGGGTCGACAACCAATGCCTGCCTCCCGGGGTGGCTATACGCGCAGGGTGATCAGACTGGTCGAATGTGATGGCTATCTGAGACCATTTCAGGTATGTGGTCATCATCGCTGGAGTGACCATATTCACTTCTCTGTTGATAACTTTCAACCGACTCTTGCTCTCCACATCGGCAAAAATCATCAGGGTGGAATTGACTTTGGGATAACCGTCGTCTTCCTCTTCGTCCTCGTATTTGTCCGACTCTTTTTCCTTCTCACCGGGCTGTTTTTCTCGGAACTGCTGGATCAGGAGTCGACATTGTCGAGTGGTAAGCTTAGGGTAAATCAGATTACCCTCTTCGTCCTTCTTCGTGTGGATGTGACATGGTAAATCCAATACATCATTTCCTGCCTGATCCTTTACCTTCTTAGGGGGCCAGGGCCCTTTAGGTTTTCCTTTAAACTTTCCTTGAGCCACTGCTACAATCTCACCGGGTGCAGCAGGCTCGGCCTTACGTTTCTGTTTCTGACTGGAATTACCTCCACCGGCCTCTTGGACGACTGGTTTTCCCTTTTCGCCGTGGAGTTGATCCTATTCTTTTTCGTTAGCGTACCGGGTGGATATTTCCATCATCCGAGTCAGAGTCATATCTCTAGTCTGACCGAACTTCAGGACCAACTCTCGGTATTTGACGCCTTCCTTGAAGGCACACACTACTTGATGCTCTGATACATTTTCAACGCTGTGATGCAAAGTGGTCCACCTCTGAATGAAATCCCTTAAAGTCTCACTCAGTTTCTGCACACAATGCTGCAACTCTGTCAACCCTGCTGGCCGCTTGCAAGTGCCCTCAAAAGTTCTGATGAACACTCGAGCAAGCTCTTCCCAACTATATATGCTGCCTGGAGCTAACTGGGTCAACCACGCTCGGGCCGACCCTTCCAACATCAGAGGAAGATGTTTCATTGCTACTTCATTGTTTCTGCCACCAATCTGTACAGCTACTCGGTAATCCTCAAGCCAAGTTTCAGGCTTGGACTCTCCAGTGAACTTACTGACCCCGGTCGCCAACCTGAAGTTGGGAGCAATCACCGCAGCCCTGATGGCTCTGCTGAAACACTTTGGACCTGAAACATGCACTCCGCTGCCACTCGGACGATCTTTGCCAGGGTCTTCTCTATGCGCTCTATTCCGGTAGACTAGACCTTGAACGAGGATAGATCTTGCATCGAAGCCTGGCTCTCTTGGGTCGACTGGTGCTCTGCGCTCGCCACTGTGACGGCGTCTATCATCATACTGCCGAGGCACATATGATGCACTCTTCGGAGGAGGTGTGGGCACTCGACGACGATTGTTGCGGTCGAGCCGATGATCATACTGTCCACGCCCTTCACGCTGCAGGGGCGATCTTGGGCTGTGGGTCGAGTGAACTGTATCCGCTACTATGGACCTGCTGTGAATCCTATTCCGCGACTGAGACACTACTGTGTTCTGTTCTCCTGCTGCCTGGAGCAAGGCCCGGATCTGCATCAAACCTCTGCTGGCCTCCGACTGGGAAGGTTGAATTGACTCTGCTATTCGGGCCGCAGCTATGAGATTTTGGATCGGAGTGTGGTATACCTTAGGTGGAGGCGGGAAAAGCTGTCGTCGACTGGACTCGGGGATCCGCTGCCGAGCACGCTTGTCGAGAGCGTGCTGAAGGTTCTCCAGTCGAGTGTGCATAGCCAAATTAGCCAAGCGCACCTCTACCAAGGCCCGAGCCTTGGGGATTTCTCCAACGATGGGCGTGTGGAGTGCATCCATGTTGCGGCGACGAAGTTCTTCCCTTTGCTGCGAAGAAAGGGGTTCGGGATGGTATTCCTCATGGACGCGCGACGGATCGCCGCCACCATCCTCGCCGTCTTCATGGCGGAAACCAGGCGGACCACGCGGTCCATCGACCATCAAGACTGCAACTGCAGGGTCGCTGCTATCGCACTCGGATGCGGTCTCCGTGGAGCCAGTCGACAGATCGAACAAGCCGTGGAGAGTTTTGTCGGGCTCGATTGCCGCGACTTGATGGGTGGCCGAACATCGAGCCACCGCGTGTCTCACCCACCGCTAAAGCCGCGACTGACCAGATCGCTTGCGGCGGCGAATAGCAGGGAGGGAAGACACCATCGGAGCCGACCGATACGGAGTCGACGGCTGCCAAAGAAGGACGCCGTGAACGCATGCGCGAAAGTGCGTCGCCCCTCAGACGGGGAGTGCCTCGACATCAAGGGGAGCTTCTTGAAGCCAAGCGAAGTCGTCGGCGATGAAAACGAGCGCTCCGAGACGGATCTCGCGGCCCTCAGCCAATCCGTCGCCGGAAACCATGATGATGATGATCGGAAAAATTTGCAACTTCACCAACAAATCGCTAAGACACCTGCCCCATGGTGGGCGTCAATTGTCGTGGTCCTAAGACTGACAGTAGAAAGGGGGGTAGGTATGGAGAGGCAAGATCTCAGCTATGGTGAAGGTGTACACACGGGGTTTACGAGTTCAGACCCTTCTCAGAGGAAGTAATAGCCCTACGTCTCGGTGCCCGGAGGCGGTCGATTGGATTATATGCGTGTGATGTTACAGGGGGTGTGAACCCTTGTGCCAGAAGAAGGGGGTGGCTTATATAGAGTACGCCTGGACCCTCACCGTCCTCCATTACAAGGGGCTTAATGTACATAAAGTAGGGGCGTTACTGATAACGCCAGCCTTAAGTGCTATTAATGACCTTAAAGACTACGGAGTGAACGCCTGCCCGTTGCAATGCTGAGTGACTCCTGATCTTCGGTAGATTGAGTGATTCCTTGGATGGTCGAGTGACAATAGGTAGGGGGACTCCTGAGTGACATGACTGGTCGAGTGGATTGCACTCGACATCTTTGACTTGGGGGTCTCTTGTTGCCTCTTGGACTTCTTATCTTCTAGGGTAGTGACCTTGGGTAGGACGTATGGGTCAGGTCCATGACCCTACCCCAGGTCTGTATCCTCATCAGCGCCCCCTCCTTCCTTCTCCCCTCCTCCTCCTTTCCTCCTTCTCCTACTAGGAATATGAAAGAGGAGGGGAATCCTACTTGGATTGGGGAGTCCTGGTAGTTTTCCCCACACCTGGCACGCCCCCTTGGGCCGGCCACCTCTTCCCTCCCCTCCTTTATATACATGGCCAGGGGGCACCCCATAGACACACAAGTCGAACAAGTTGATCTTTAGCCGTGTGCGGTGACCCCCTCCACAGTTTTCCACCTCGGTCATATCATCGTAGTGCTTAGGCGAAGCCCTGCGCCGGTAACTTCATCATCACCGTCACCACGCCGTCGTGCTGACGGAACTCTCCCTCGGCCTCAGGTGGATCTAGAGTTCGAGGGACGTCACCAAGCTGAACTTGTGCAGATCGCGGAGGTGTCGTGCGTTCGTTACTTGATCGGTTGGATCCCGAAGACGTTCAGCTACATCAACCGTGTTACTTAACGCTTCCGCTTTCGGTCTACGAGGGTACGTGGACACACTCTCCCCTCTCATTGCTATGCATCACCTAGATAGATCTTGCATGATCGTAGGAAATTTTTTAAATTACTGCGTTCCCCAACAAGTAGGGGCAACAAGACACGTATTGTATTGTTGCCATCGAGGATAAAAAGATGGGGTTTTCATCATATTGCTTGAGTTAATTCCTCTACATCATGTCATATTAATGTGTTACTCTGTTCTTTATGAACTTAATACTCTAGATGCAGGTAGGAGTTGGTCGATGTGTGGAGTAATAGTAGTAGATGCAGAATCGTTTCGGTCTACTTGACACAGACGTGATGCCTATGTTCATGATTATTGCCTTAGATATCATCATAATTATGCGCTCTTCTATCAATTGCTCGACAGTAATTTGTTCACCCACCGTAATATTTTGTATCTTGAGAGAAGCCACTAGTGAAACCTATGGCCCCCGGGTCTCTTTTCTATTATATTGAATCTCTTTTATACCATACTAGTTTCTGATCTACTATTTTGCAATCTTTTACTTTCCAATCTATAAACCAAAATCATAATACCAAAAATATTTACTTTACCATTTATCTATCTCTATCATATCTCACTTTTGCAAGTAACCGTGAAGGGATTGACAACCCCTTTATCGCATTGGGTGCAAGTTGTTGATTGTTTGTGCAGGTATTCGGTGACTTGTGTGTTGTCTCCTACTGGATTGATACCTTGGTTCTCAAAATTGAGGGAAATACTTACTCTACTTTGCTGCATCACCCTTTCCTCTTCAAGGGAAAAACCAACGCAAGCTCAAGAGGTAGCAGTGGCATGCCGCCAATGACATCTAGTACATGGTCGTCGTGGACTGGCGTACACTGAGTACCGACAAGGACAAGCCCCCGCCATGGGTCGTTCAAGCGATGCTCGACGACTATGCCAACATGTTTGACGAACCCAAGAGTCTACCGCTGCACTAGAAGTACGACCATGTGGTCACCCTGGTGGACGACGTGCAACCGGCAAACGGTTGATCGTACCGTTCTGCAGAAAGACGAGATCGAGCGCCAAGTCGAGGAGATGCTCCTGTCGGGTGTCATCACCCATAGTGTGAGCCCATTCACCATGCCGGTGCTGCTCGTCAAGAAGAAGGATGGCACCTGGCTATTCTGCATTGACTACAAACGACTCAATGACATCACCATCAAGAACATGTTTCCTCTGCCCATCGTCAATGAGTTGCTCGATGAACTCGCCGGTGTTGCCTACTTCTCCAAGCTCGGCCTCTGTGCCGGCTACCACCAGATATGTATGCGCGAGGCGGATGAGAACAAGACAATGTTCAAGACACATCACGGGCACTTCCAATTCCGCGTCATGCCATTCGGCCTGACAAATGCGCCGGCTACATTTCAATGCTTGATGAACGCCCGCAAGCACGTACGCAAGTTCATCATAATCTTCCTCGGCGACATCCTCGTGTTTAGTGAAACACTTGAAGAACACGTTGAACACCTACGGCAAGTTTTCTATCTCCTCCGCCAAAACGAGCTCTACGTCAAGGCTTCCAAGTGCTCCTTAGACCAGGAAAACATAGAGTACTGGGCCACGTGATCTCCAATGGTCTGGCCACGGATGCAAACAAGACTCAGGCGATGTTGCAGTTCCTACGCCGATGATGATGATTGAGCTCCGTGGCTTCCTTGGTCTCACCTATTACTACCAGAAGTTTATGGCGCGCTACGACATCATTGCCAAGCCGCTCACTAACTTGTTGACGAAGAAGGGCTTCAAATGCACCGAGCAGGCGCAAGTCGCCTACGACCTGCTCAAGCGCGCCATGGAGAGCACGCCTGTCCTCGCACTCCCCGACTTCGACAAGCCCTTCGTTGTGGAGACCGATGCCTGTGACACGGGCATCGGCGCGGTGCTTGTGCAGGAGGGCCACTCCGTGGCCTACTTCAGCAAGGTTATGGGTGTCCGCAACCAGAAGCTCTCAGCGTATGAAAAAGAGTTCCTGGTTGTGATGATGGTCATCAAGAAGTGGTGTGCCTACCTCCAACGCGGGCCGTTCACCATCCTCATGGACCACAAGAGTCTGTCCAACTTGGGCGATCAACAACTGGAGACCGACCTGCGGCGCAAGGGCATGTCCAAACTCGTTGGGCTGTAGTTCACATTCCAGTATAGACGCGACGCGGACAATGGTGCCGTGGACGTGCTCTCACGGGTGGGCGCCGCTGTCGGTGTCAAAACCGGCGGATCTCGGGTAGGGGGTCCCGAACTGTGCGTCTAGGCGGATGGTAACAGGAGACAAGGGACACGATGTTTTTACCCAGGTTCGGGCCCTCTCGGTAGAGGTAAAACCCTACTCTTGCTTGATTGATATTGATGATATGGGTATTACAAGAGTTGATCTACCACGAGATCAGAGAGGCTAAACCCTAGAATCTAGCCTATGGTATGATTGTTATCTGTCCTACGGACTAAAACCCTCCGGTTTATATAGACACCGGAGAGGGCTAGGGTTACACAGAGTCGGTTACAATGGGAGGAGATCTTCATATCGTATCGCCAGGCTTGCCTTCCATGCCAAGGAAAGTCCCTATCCGGACATGGGACGAAGTCTTCAATCTTGTATCTTCATAGTCCGGGAGTCCGGCCAAAGGTCATAGTCCGGCCATCCGGACACCCCCTAATCCAGGACTCCCTCAGTAGCCCCCAAACCAGGCTTCAATGACGACGAGTCCGGCGCGCAAATTGTCTTCGGCATTGCAAGGCGGGTTCTTCTCCAGCTCCATATACTTATAGAATAGTGTCCGGCTTCTGATAAATGCTGCGCTCCTTGGCTTCCACGCCCAATAAAGGCCATCTTCCACGTGTCGAACGAATGCGAAAAGCCAGGGTATTTTTACATTTTCCCCCCTAGCTGCGCAAATGAGCCGCCTATAAAAAGAGACAAGGATCTAGATCCAGATCATACCATCCTCCTCCCGCGAGTATTCATCGGAGCGCCTCTGACAAAAATCCATTCCATCATGGACAGTCGATGCGGCTCCTCCTCTCGCACTCCCAGCCCTCAACCCGGAGCTTGGGAGAGATGCTCAGTCTGGCACAGCGAGCTAGTGGTGCTCCAAACCAAGGGATTTCTTCCCCCAGCTTTCATGGTTCCGGTTCGAGCCGGACTTGCCACCTACAAGGGCGGAAAACAGGCGGAGAGCATCCCCAATCCCTCCAAAGGAGAGCGGGTATGCTTTGTCCCTTATCTAATAAGAGGACTTGGATTTCCAATACATCCGTTCCTCCGGGGGCTCCTAGATTTCTACAGCCTCCAGCTGCACCACCTTACGTCTGCCTCCATTCTGCACATCGCGGGCTTCGTGGCCCTTTGCGAGCTGTTCTTGGGCGTCGAGGCTCATTTTGCGCTGTGGAAGAGATTATTCTGCCTCGTACCCCATTCTTATGAGGGGTCAATATATCAAGTGGGCGGAGCCGAACTATGGCGCATCGCCGGGACCGGATATCTATCTGGAACCCTGAAGAAGGCGTCCAAAGACTGGCCTTCGGAATGGTTTTATATAGAAGACGCCCCGCTACCGGATCCAGTTCGGATCGGCTTCCCGGAGTTCAGTAATGCTCCTGTGAAGAAATGCCTAAGTTGGTGTCCGCGGAGCCCTCAACGGGATAATGACAGGGACGTCCTGTACCTGATGGACCAAATAAGATTATTGGATCATTCCGGATTGACCATGATTGGGGTCATGGCTACATGCATTATGCGGGGGGTGCAACCACTCCAATATAGGGGCCACCCCATGTGGAATTTCAACGGGGGGATGATGCCACCCGCCATGGCCGTAAGGGGTCGAGATCGGTCGCTGATCTGGTGAAGATCTTGTCCGGCCTGTACAAAGGGGAAAAGGAGGATTTTCTCCGTGTCAGCCCATTGAACGGATTTTCTATGAACAATCCTCAAAGCTGGGTAAGCAGACATTTTCTTTTTGCTCATCTGATCCCCATTTCCACGGTTTAGTATCTCACTTTTGTGATTTCGGCGCAGGAACTACGCCGGGCTGTAGAGGATATACATAGCCCGCCTCCACAACCCGAGGATCCGGAACGGTCCCTCGATCCGGCCTCCGAAGAGGATCCAGATATAAAGGTGGAGTTGATCGACGGGGTGTTCCACCAACTTAGCATTGACAATGCGTTGGTTGCCATTACGGTCGATTACCCCGAAATATTTTCAGCTTCCCCGGTAATCGTGACTGAAGCCCTGATACCATGACCCATCCATGCTTATTTCTGATCACCGCATGCCGATGGTGTCCCGCAGGAGGTACCTTTGAGGCGGGAAGCCGAGCCCGCGGCGACTGGCCAACAAGGGGCAGCTTGGCCCAGCAGGCGAAAAAGAAGTGCGGTGCGGATCGAGACGTTGCTGCAACGGTATGGCGCACCTCCGTGTCTCAAGGAAAGATTCCTGGAAGGCATGCTAACGCTCGTGATTTTTTCAGGAGAAAGAGCGCTCGCCGGACTGTGTCCGGAGATGTTGCCAATCGAGCCTCCGCCAGTCAGGCTCCAACGCCAGGTCCGGAGGGGGATACTAACACAAGGCGCGCATCGGATGCTCCTCCAACGGAGGATGCCGACAGATTGTCCGCCACCAGATCTGAGGTGGAGAGCACCATGAATCACAGGCGCCGCTTCGTGATGCATGTTTCTCCCCAGAGGCCTTGAACGCCTTTAATTTGGGAGATGCGCACCTCCGTGCCGCTCAAGATGGTCTAGCCAGAGCCACGGAGCAGTATGTGAAAGACATGCGGGTGAGAAATTTTGACGGTTATATATGCCAGTAGGCCCCGAGACTTAAAATAGTTAGAATAACTGATTTAAGGATCATTTGTTATGCAGGATCTTACAGAAAAGAATACCCACCTGTCCCAGGAGCTTCAAGAGTGCAAGGCCCAACTTGAGGCCGCACTAGCCGCCGCAGGGGGAGCCACAGAGACCCCATCCGGTAATATATATTTTGAAAGATAAATAGTTTATGAAGTGCGGCGTGTCAGTCTGACAATAATATTGCCGATAGCGGCCGACTAGATCCGGACAGGCAACAGCTCCTACGCCAACTAAAGGCTGGCGAGAGCGTGCTGACGAGGGTGAGGCAAGAGAAGAACAAACTTCAAGACGCCAATACCCAGCTGGGCGAGGAACTAAAGGATGTTCGTATTCAGCTGTCTGCTTCCGTAAAGGAGAATCGGCGACTCCGACGCGGCATTTTCAGTAAGTGCTTGAGCGAATTCTCGAAAAAAATTCGGCGAGGAAGTCGATTGACAGAGTTATGTATGTAGGTCTGCTGACAGGTCGTCCTGCGGAGGAAATGCCCGATTCAATGGGGGACCTTCTTCCCGAGCTGTTGCAACTGTACGAACGAGTTCGGCAGGCAATGCAGGGCGTCGTCCAGGCTATGTGGCCATCCCTCTCCGTGCCCGAAGGCCTTGGGGAGCTTGCAAAGAAGCTTGAGGGAGTGCGGCAGCACTTCCGGTTGTGGAAGATATCGGCCTGTCGTCAAGGTGCCAGGGAGGCCTGGGCCATGGTGAAGACTCGATACACGAAGGCGGACCCGAATCACATGGCCGATGTTGGCCCAATGGGTCCGGACGGAAAGGAGATCCCTGTCAGTTTAGTATATGGCCAGGTAGAACTGGCTGCCAAGTATTCTCAACAGGATTGTAAATTAGACCGCCTGTTGGATGGTATTGAAGAAGAATATACCGAATCGGATTGACTCTGTAATGTAAAATGACATGAAAAATGCCTTCTAGTCGGATTGTAGATCGTTTGTCACTGCGGACCTTTTCGCTTTGACCTCTGGACCCTATAGTCTGGAGTGTGTCCGAATACCCTCTCGATTATGTAAGAACCGGGGCATGCGTGGAGACAAGGCGTAGGGGTCATAATTGCTTTAGCAGACAAGTGCCCAACTAGTTATGTTCATGGTTAGTAAGAAACATCTTCCAGGGAGAATAGTTCCGTTAAGGGTTCCTTTCCCTGGGAGGCATGCCCTAAAGTGCATGTCCGAACTGCTAAAAAGAGCAGAAAAGCATCTGGAGGCAGATAAAAAACAAGAAAAAACATCTTTTAGTTCACCGACCGAATATTCCCTTAAGAACGCTAGCTTTCGGCTTCACCCAGTCTGAGGTACACATCCGGCTGACCCGGCAGTAACAATCGCAGAGGTGCTCCCTTTACCACCTAGCCGAATGAACGGGAACGTAGGGGTAAAGCACAGGAGCCAGGCAACCCAGCTTGGCCAAAACTTAAGTCATATCGATGTATATAATGGTGTATAAAAGGTTCATGCGGAAGTGTCACACATGTTTTGGGCATGAGGCCCGTTTATATAAACTTCTGATAAACAAGCCCCCAGGTATGATGAGCGCGGGTGGCGCGTCAAGTATGTGCGAACAATGCACAAGCAAGCCCCTAAGGGCTTGGGAGAAGGAAAAAAAGGGATGAAGAGGGAGGGAAATGCCAGACAGCTAATGTGAAAAAATAATAAAGGGGGCAGAGGAAGGAGACGAACACGGAGTCCGGCGCTAGGCGTAGAATCTTCGTAGGCGTGCTGCGTTCCATGGGTTCGGCTCGAGTCGGTTGTCCGATGCGTTTCGCAGACGGTACGTTCCACCAGTCAGTACTTGATCGATTATGAAGGGACCCTCCCATTTGGGCTTTAGTTTGTCCTTTTTCTTGTCCGGCAGGCGTAGAACTAGTTCGCCAACGTTATAAGTTTTGGCCCGTACTTCTTTGCTTTGATATCGTCGAGCCTGTTGTTGATAGAATGCGGAACGGGCTTTGGCCATGTCGCGCTCCTCCTCCAATATGTCCAAGTTGTCCTGCCGATCGAGCTCGGCTTCTCTTTCTTCGTACATGCGCACGCGAGGTGAGTCATGAATTATGTCACAGGGCAGGACTGCCTCTGCGCCGTATACCATAAAAAATGGTGTGAATCCGATAGTGCGATTCGGAGTGGTCCGCAGCCCCCAGAGTACAGAGTCGAGCTCCTCTACCCAGTGCGTGTTAGATTCCTTGAGGGATCGCACTAGTCTGGGTTTGATGCCACTCATGATGAGACCGTTGGCTCGCTTGACTTGACCGTTAGTTTGTGGGTGATAGACTGAAGCGTAGTCGAGCTTGATGCCCATGTTTTTGCACCAGAGTTTAACTTCGTCGGCCGTGAAGTTTGTGCCGTTGTCAGTTATGATGCTGTGGGGGACGCTGTAACGGTGTACAACCCCGGATATGAAGTCTATCACCGGTCCGGATTCGGCTGTCTTTACAGGCTTGGCCTCTATCCATTTGGTGAATTTGTCCACCATGACCAGTAGATATTTTTTCTTGTGGGTTCCTCCTTTAAGGGGTCCAACCATGTCAAGCCCCCAGACCGCAAAAGGCCAGGTGATGGGTATGGTTTGTAGGGCGGTAGGCAGGATGTGGCTTTGATTAGCGAATAACTGGCAACCGACGCATCGCTGCACTAAGTCCTGAGCGTCTGTCCGGGCCGTCGGCCAATAAAATCCGGTACGAAAGGCCTTGCTTACGAGGGGCCGGGCTACGGCGTGGTGCCCGCCTAGTCCGGCATGAATTTCAGCCAGAAGATTTCGCCCTTCTTCTTCGGAGATACACCTTTGAAGGACTCCAGTTGTGCTCTTCTTATAAAGCTCTCCCTCGTGGACTTTGTAGGCTTTAGATCGCCGCACTATGCAGCGAGCCTTGTTTTGGTCCTCGGGAAGTTCCTGCCTAGTTAGGTAGGCTAGGAATGGTTCTGTCCACTGGGCAATGACTACCATTATTGTGTGGGTTGACGGTGTTGCTTCGTTGGCAGAGCCACCAACTGTGTCAGAATGTTCGGTGAGGGGTAGTGTGGCTGTGTCTGAGCTGTTGTTTCCGGACTCTCCCTCCCATGTTACGGATGGCTTGAAAAGCCTCTCTAGGAAGGTGTTGGGAGGGACGGCATCGCGCTTTGCGCCGATGCGTGCCAATACGTCTGCTGCCTGGTTGTTCTCCCGAGCTATATGATGAAATTCGAGCCCCTCAAACCGGGCTGACATCTTTAAGACGGCGTTGCGATAAGCTGCCATTTTCGGATCCTTGGCGTCAAAGTCTCCATTTATTTGGGATACCGCGAGGTTTGAATCCCCATGGACCTCTAGGCGCTGAATGCCCATGGAGACTGCCATCCGGAGACCATGTAGAAGGGCCTCGTATTCGGCTGCGTTGTTGCAGTCCGTGTACATTATCTGGAGTACGTATTGGACAGTATCTCCTGTAGGGGACGTCAGCACGACGCCAGCCCCCAGGCCAGCCAACATTTTCGAGCCGTCGAAGTGCATGATCCAGTTGGAATATGTGCCGTACTCTTTAGGGAGCTCGGCTTCGGTCCATTCGGCGATGAAGTCAGCCAAAACCTGCGATTTGATAGCTCGCCGTGGCTTGTAAGTTATATCGAACGGGAGGAGCTCAATAGCCCATTTTGCAATCCGGCCTGTTGCGTTGCGGTTGTTTATAATATCATTAAGAGGTACTTCGGATGCCACTGTTATTGAACACTCTTGGAAATAGTGTCGCAGCTTCCGGGATGCCATGAACACCGCGTATGCTATCTTTTGATAATGCGGGTACCGTGACTTGCATGGTGTTAGGACAGTGGACACGTAGTAAACTGGTTTTTGGAGAGGAAACTTGTGTCCGTCCGTTTCTCGTTCGACGACGAGCACCGCGCTTACAACTTGATGGGTTGCCGCGATGTATAATAGCATTGGTTCGCCCGTATTGGGCGCGGCCAGGACCAGATTTGTTGCCAGTATGGCTTTGATTTCTTCGAGTCCGGCCGTGGCGGCATCCGTCCACTCGAAGTGTTCGGTGCGCCGCAGGAGGCGATAAAGGGGTAATGCCTTTTCTCCTAAGTGGGAGATAAAGCAGCTTAGAGCCGCCACGCATCCGGTCAATTTTTGTATTTGCTTGAGGTCTTTTGGGATATCCAATTGCGACAATACTCGGATCTTGGCTGGGTTTGCCTCAATTCCTCTACCGGATACAATGAAGCCCGAGAGCTTTCCGGCTGGCACGCTGAAAACGCATTTTTCTGGGTTGAGCTTAATGTCATATGCTCGAAGATTGTCGAATGTGAGCCTCAAGTCGTCTACTAAAGTTTCGACATGTTTGGATTTGATGACCACGTCATCTACGTATGCTTCAACTGTTTTGCCGATCTGGTTGGCTAGACATGTCTGAATCATGCGCTGATATGTTGCGCCGGCGTTTTTGAGCCCGAAGGGCATCGTGTTGAAGCAGAATGGGTCGTATGGGGTGATGAATGCTGTTGCGGCTTGGTCTGACTCTGCCATCTTGATTTGGTGGTAGCCAGAGTATGCATCGAGGAAACACAATGAATCGTGTCCTGCAGTGGCGCCAATGATTTGATCAATTCGGGGGAGGGGGAAGGGATCCTTTGGGCAGGCTTTATTTAGGTCTTTGAAATCAACACATAGGCGCCAGGATTTGTCCTTCTTTGGTACCATCACCAGGTTTGCTAGCCAGTCCAGATGTTTTATATCTCTGATGAATCCGGCTTCCAGTAATTTTGCTAGCTCCTCTCCCATGGCTTGTCTCTTGGGTTCGGAGAAATGCCAAAGAGTCTGTTTAACGGGCTTGAACCCTTTTAGGATGTTCAGGCTGTGCTCGGCCAGCCTGCGTGGGATTCCTGGCATGTCTGAAGGGTGCCAGGAAAAAATGTCCCAATTTTCCCGTAGGAATTCTCTGAGTGCAGCGTCTACATCGGGTTTTAGCTGTGCCCCGATGGAGGCCGTTTTCGTGGCATCCGTTGGATGGACTTGGAACTTGACTATTTCGTCTGCTGGCTTGAAGGAGGTGGACTTGGATCTTTTGTCGAGTATCACATCGTCCCTGTCCACCGTGGAGCGCAACACAGTTAGTTCTTCAGCCGCCAGGGCTTCGGATAATGCCTCAAGGGCCAGTGCGGCCGTCTTGTTTTCGGCACGGAGCGCTGTGTCCGGATCACTAGCAAGAGTGATGATTCCGTTGGGTCCGGGCATTTTGAGCTTCATGTACTCGTAATGGGGTATAGCTTGAAAAATTGTGAATGCTTCTCGCTCTAACAGAGCGTGGTATCCGCTGCTGAACGGGGCCACTTGAAATGTGACCTCCTCGGGTCTGTAATTATCCGGCGTGCCGAACACCACGTCCAGTGTGATTTTCCCTGTACAACATGCTTCCCGACTGGGCATTATTCCTCTAAAGTTTGTGTTGCTTCGCTCAATGCGACTCCGGTCTATTTCCATTTTTCGTAGTGTTTCCTCATAGATGAGGTTCAATCCGCTGCCGCCGTCCATGAGTACCTTTGTAAGCCGGAAGCCGTCCACTATCGGACTGAGGACCAATGCAGCTGGTGCTCGGGCTGACCGCAATTTAGGTTCGTCACTGGCATTGAAAGTAATATCTGTGTCACTCCATGGATTTATTGTTGCTACCTGGTAGACTTCAGCAAGGCTGCAGAGCATTCGCTTCCTTGCATTGTTCGATGCGAAGGTCTCGAAGACTGTTGACACCGTACTGGCGTTTCTGGGGTGGTGCTCTGTGGATTCTGGAGTTAGAAGCTCCTCGCCGCTCCTGGCCACCTGCCGGAGTATCCAACATGCTCTAAGGCTGTGAGTTGGTGCGACTTCCCCTGAACTATGAATTTTACAGGGTCCATTGAGCCATCCCTCCAGCACGGTCCCATACCCTATAGAGGGTTTTTGTTTTTTGCTGTTTGGCTTAGATGCCTGGCGATAATGTGCCCTTTTGTTTCGGACTGGGATTGTATTCAGGGTAGGATTGTCCCAAAATTTTGTTTCGGTTTTCCGAACGTTTTCTGTCGCACAGTACTTTTGTACTATGGGTGTCAAGTCGGTGAAGCGTGTAATTTCGTGACGACTTATGGCGTTGAGGATTCCAATGTCCATACAGTTGTTACAGAAGAATGAAATTGCATCCTTCTCACGGCAGTCCTTTATCCTGTTAATAACCAGGAGGAATCTGGCCCAGTAGTGGTGTACTGTTTCCCCGTGCTCTTGCCGTATTTGGGATAAATCCCTTATAGTTGGGTGGGCGGGTGGATTTAAACCCGAAACCTCGCCCGATCTAATACTCGGGGGCCAAGAAATTTCCAAATCCGGAAGCTTGTTTTCTTGGACATTGTTCGATGAATCGAGCCTGCTGCCTGACTTCAGGTTCAGGGCTTGGGTGACATCCTCCCCTCCGCAGATATCCGGCTTGGAGGGGTCGGGAATCCGGACACATTTGGTCCTTAGGATGGGCGAAGATTCGCCGCGTTGTTCTTCACCACTTCAACATGGTGGGTGACCTGGGGAGAGTCAATCTCTCTCTGATCGGGTTTAAGCCCCATCTGGCTGTAATCTGTAGTGACTCCCAGGGCGGTGATGCGATCCAAGAGCTCGTTTAGAGAAGAGAGCTCCATCGGAACTAACTGCTCGGCGAGTTCCGAGCTGATCTGGAGATTGCTTTCGATGACCCGAGAGGTCATCGCCGGCGCGGCGGCCGAACAGGCGGTCATCAAAAACCTGCCTAGCCGGATAGTTTGGCCGACAGCCAAAGCTTCTTTAGCAACAACACCGTCTTTAAAGACGGGGTGCGGCATCCTTCCTGTTGGTGACGACACAGAGGAACTCTCAATGAAAGCACCAATGTCGGTGTCAAAACCAGCGGATCTCAGGTAGGGGGTCCCGAACTGTGCGTCTAGGCGGATGGTAACAGGAGACAAGGGACACGATGTTTTTACCCAGGTTCGGGCCCTCTCGGTGGAGGTAAAACCCTACTCCTGCTTGATTGATATTGATGATATGGGTATTACAAGAGTTGATCTACCACGAGATCAGAGAGGCTAAACCCTAGAATCTAGCCTATGGTATGATTGTTATCTGTCCTACGGACTAAAACCCTCTGGTTTATATAGACACCGGAGAGGGCTAGGGTTACACAGAGTCGGTTACAATGGGAGGAGATCTTCATATCGTATCGCCAAGCTTGCCTTCCACGCCAAGGAAAGTCCCTATCTGGACATGGGACGAAGTCTTCAATCTTGTATCTTCATAGTCCGGGAGTCCGGCCAAAGGTCATAGTCCGGCCATCCGGACACCCCCTAATCCAGGACTCCCTCAGCCGCGCTCAGTGTTGCCACCTTCTCCTTGTGCCAACTAGCCTGGGTCCAGGAGGTGGCTAATTCCTACGCGACCGACACCACCGCCCAAGACCTACTGTCCCACCTCGCCATCCACAGCCCGGACAAGGAGGGCTTAGAGCTGCACAAGGGGCTGATCCGCCGTGGCGACCGACTCTAGATTGGCAGCAACACCGCCCTCCACACCAAGCTCATCAGTGCGTTCCATGGCAGTGCCGTGGGAGGGCGCTCTGGCATCATCGCCGTGCACCAGCGCGTCAAGAAGCTATTCCTCTGGCCCGGGCAAAAGCGCAATGTGGATGATACGTTAAGCAATGCCTTGTGTGCCAGCAAGCAAAGCACGAGCACTGCCGGCCGGCCGGAATGTTGGCACCGATGCCCACACCAACGGAGCCATGGCAAGATTTTACGATGGATTTCGTCGAAGGCTTGCCCAAGTCTGAGGGGTACAACTCCATCATGGTGGTGGTGAAAGTGCAACTATCCCTAGGTGGTTTTGGTAATTCATAACAACATATAGCTCACTGAGCTAATGCTATTCCAAGACTATTATTTCAGGAAAGCTCAATGAATGGCATGGCATGGATGATGAAAGTGGATCCCTCAAAATACTAATGACAAAGGATTGGCTCAAGCTCAAAAGCTCAAGACTCTTCATTTTACATTTTAGTGGTCCAAGATCACATTGAGTCTATAGGAAAAGCCAATACTATCAAGGAGGGATGAGGTGTTGCTTAATGAGCCTCTTGCTTCATGTGCTTAGTGATATGCTCCAAAACCCTCAGCTACTTTCTCACATCCACAAATGACCTAAACCTAAAGCCAAGATCGGTCACACAGATTCTTCCTATCCGGCGCCACTGAGTTCTAATGTCATAGCCACTGCCATAAACCCTAGGCAAATCGGTTCTACCGATAGGGATCTCGGTCTCACTGAGATGGGATTGTAATCTCTCTGTTTCCCTTCGTAACATTTCGGTCTAACCGAAGTGAGTGATTGGTCCCACCGAGATTGCAATGTAAACTCTCTATTTCCCTTTTGTAACATTTCGGTCTCACCGAAAAGAGCAAATCGGTCCCACCGAGTTTACCTGACCAACTCTCTGGAAAGCTTATTACCAAAATTGGTCTCACCGAGTTTGTGTAATTGGTCTTACCGAGATTATGTTATGCCCTAACCCTAACCGAATCGGTCTTACCGAGTTGCTTGTCAGTCCCACCGAAAATCCTAACGGTCACTAGGTTTGCTAAATCGGTCTGACCGAGTCTGTTGAATCGGTCCCACCGAGTTTGATAAATTGTGTGTAACGGTTAGATTTCGTGTGGAGGCTATATATACCCCTCCACCTCCTCTTCATTCGTGGGGAGAGCCATCAGAACAAACCTACACTTCCAACTTACCATTTCTGAGAGAGAACCACCTACTCATGTGTTGAGGCCAAGATATTCCATTCCTACCATATGAATCTTGATCTCTAGCCTTCCCCAAGTTGCTTTCCACTCAAATCTTCTTTCCACCAGATCAAAACCTATGAGAGAGAGTTGAGTGTTGGGGAGACTATCATTTGAAGCACAAGAGCAAGGAGTTCATCATCAACGCACCATTTGTTACTTCTTGGAGAGTGGTGTCTCCTAGATTGGCTAGGTGTCACTCGGGAGCCTTGTCGGGGAAACTGATCCACGAACACCTATGGGACCAGCGGACCGAGCCCCTTTCGGTTCGGCGGGGGGCGGAGATCGCACGAAGAGCGGATAGAGGCGAAGCACACGAGCAGTTTACCTAGCTTCAGAGCTCTTCGGAGAGATAACACTCCTACTGCTGCATGTCTGAGTGTATTAAGTTCTTGCTCGGGAGCGCTGAGTGCTACAGTACACACTAGCTGCTAACGAGACCGAGCGTGAGTGTTTTTCTGCCTTCCAACCCCCCTCTACGTTGCGCATGGGCCTCCTTTTATATGCTAAAGGGGTCTCCGACAGGTGGCAACGTAGACAAGGGTAAAAATGCAAAAGGAATTGCGGTTGGTACAACTACCTGTACAGTGTATCATACCTAACCCTGACGGCAGGGGACAAAGGCATTAAATGCCCATCTACGTCACCCAAATAGTGCAAAAAGGGACCGTCAGGGACGCCACCGCTTGCCACGATGGCAATCTTGTCAGCGTCGCTTGCCACCGCGCACCGCTGGCCGCACAGCCTCTTGCCACGCGTGCCTGGAAAGGTCCCAGGGCGACACGTTGGTGGATGTGCTGGAGCGCGGGTACAGAGTGGTGGTTTGCCGCGGCAAGCGCCTTGCCGCGGTCGTTGTCTTGTCGCGTCCAGAAGCTTGTCGCTCACCGGGCCTCGCCGGGACGCGTGGCGCGTCGCGGCAAGTTCCTTGAGATGCCTTGGTTGGCCTTCCCGGCAAGCTCCTCTTGCCGGGGCCTTGTCTCCTTGGCTTGAATACTTTGTTCTTGAATGGCTCCAAAGGAACCACGGAGGACCTTGGCGGTCACCCCGCAAGCCTTGCCGCGGGGTGCTGCAACTGCCTGTGCACAAGTTCGGGATACTAGGGTACCCCTACTCTAGTACACCGACAGGAGCCCCCGGGCTTGGGCCACACACGGTGCCGAGCGCTATTGGGCCAGGCCCAAAACAGGGCACGGGCACGCGCGGCCTGGGTTACGCCGTATCTCACTCTGTATCCACCGTGCCCTCCTCGAATGGCACGCATCGAATGCGGCGTCGTGGGAGAGATCGTGGGTGGTTTCTTTATTCAGAAAGACGGAACATCCGCCCCCTCCCTCTTTATAAGCAGGGGAAACAGGGGCAGTTCGCCCATCTCGCCGGTTGCTATTCCAATCTCAAAAACCTCCGCCGCTCCCCCCTTCTTCCCAAAGCTGAAAGAGAGCAGCGCTCCGCCCCCCATAGCCACCGGCACCACCAACGTCGTCGATCTCTCTCACCACCTCCGCCATGGCTCCGAAAGCCGGGAAGGTTGTGAAGTCGGCCGAGGCGCAGCGGCTCGCGGCGCTGCGAAAGGAGCGGGCAACCTTCCCCCCTCAGCTCGCTGCGAAGGAGATGAGCGAGTATTACTACCTCTTCTGGTCGACGGAGACGCGAGCGCATCCGCGCACGAAGGTACTCTCAGCTGCCGCTTCGGAACTGGCTCCGAATGGATATCCCTTCTTCGCGTTGTTCTTCTACTGCAGGCTCTGCCCGCCTTTCTCTGAGTTTTTCTGTGACATTATGAACACCTACGGGTTCTGCCTCCTTGACTTCACCCCCAACGTCGTTCTGACCATGGCAGTTTTCGCACATCTCTGCGAAAACTTTGTCGGAGTCTATCCAAATGTAGCTCTTTTTCGCCACTTCTTTATGCCCCGAGTTGAGAGAGGGGAGCCTTTATCCGGCGGAATCGCCTGGATCTCGAGAACTGGCAAGAAGAAAGCTTATCTGGAGGGAGAGCTCCGCAGCAAGTGGGATGAATGGAGAGCAGACTGGTGCTGGATTGTCGAGGAGAACCCGCAGCCATTTACCACCTAGCGCCAAGCACCAGTAGCGCGCGGCAACGATTGGAGCAACGTGGCCCCGGAAGACGATAGGCTGAAGATTGCCATCACCCGGATCCTACGCCTCAGGCTTGCCGGGCTCACCGTAGGCGCCGTTGGCGCAGATTTTCTTCGCCGCCGCATCGCCCCCCTGCAGGAGAGGAGGAGACCCGCCTGGGAGTTCCAGAATGCGGCGGATATCAAGGCTGCGCCCGGGCCTCAACTTCAACTTCACTATCCTGGAACTGGACGCGATGCTCCTGGAACTATTCAAGCACGATCCTCAACATCCCGAAGTGTTCAGGTTGCCGAGGGGTGTCGTTCCGCTGTGCAACAACTCCTCGCTCGACCGCATCCGTGCAATGATGCCGCTGTGTGATTCGCATGGAATTGTCCCAACTTGGCAAGAGCCTACAGACGATGTCGTGCAGGAGTTCTTTGACGGCTTGATAGAAGTGCCGGTCCGCTCTGATGAACAGAAGAGCCTTACTCGCGAGACCACCGATGCGGAGATGCAGCGCATCGCCACTAGGCTGGAAGAGGTGGCGGCAGCCGCTGCTGCGGGCGAGTTTGGATTCACCGTGGAGGAGGCAGAGGGAGCAGAGGCGGCAAGCCTTGCCGAGCGAGAGGAGCTTGCCGGCGAGGGAGAGCTTGTCGGGCCTGAAGCTGAGTCGAGCGAGCCCGCCGAGGGCGCGAGCGACTCGTTGAAGATCGACTCCTCCTCCTTCTCACTTTCAGACAGCTCACCGCAAGCGGAGCCCCCAGCTCCACCAAGAAGGCGTCTCCGCAAGGCCGGGGACGTAGCGGGGCGGCAGACGGGTCAACAGCCGCCGCGCCGCGCGACACGCTCCACCGTGGCAAGCACTATTGTCGCGGGAGCACCTCACGCCGCTGCGGCAACTAGAGCGGGGCCCTCCCGGACCACCGCTTCTGCTCCCGCCAAGCGGCTAAGGGAACCTACTCCTCCGCCTTGTCGCGCCGAAGGTGGGCCGGACTTCGACCTTTCCGCGCTCAGCTCCGACGAGGAAGAGGAAGAGTAAGATTCTTTGCTGTACTTGTAGTTCTTCAATTCTTGTTGTTTTGTCTTGTATCTGATTTGCTTTACTCCGAACCCATTCCTTTTCAGGACCTCTGGCCCAGAGAGCGGCGAAGAGAGCCAAGGTCCCGGTGATTGTCATCGAGGACGAACCCACCGCGATAGCAGGGGGTGTGTCCGAGACCACCTTGCCGGACCCGGCAACTATTCCCCAAAGCAGCCCCCAGCGCAGCCCCCAGCGTAAGTATATGGTTTACTTCCTGCTGTTAGGCACGCATGGGTGCTCTTTCTTTGCTGACATCTGACTATTGGTTTGCGTAGGAGCAGAGCAGTCTCACCAGGAGTGCCCGGAAGCCGCTCCCGACATGCCATCTGCTTCGACTACACCGCCAAGGGAGGATTCCCCGGCAAGGGAGCGTTCTTCGGCAAGAGAGAATTTTCCGGTAAGGGAGAAGTCTCCGGCAAGGGACAGTTCTCCCGCAAGGGACAGCACCAGCGACCCCCCGGTGGCGGAGACCACGACTGTAGATCCTAGTACAAGTAATCCTCTTGCTTGAAAACTTCCCTTGGGTTCTTCTTCTTCTGATTTTCTTTTTGAATATTTGCTTGACTTTTCTCCCTTTCCGGTCGTCAGGTCCATCTGCCACGGAGCCGATGGAAACTGAGGTTGCCGGCAAGGAGAACGCGCGCGGCAATACCGACGACGCCGCTGTCACCGAAGAAGAAGCCGGCGCTGATGATCCCGCCGGCGGAGAGGCCGCCAAAGCTGCCGCCGCAGAAGCTGGAGAGGGGTCCGGCGATCGCACTGATGGCCCCGAGGCCGCAGGAGCGTCAGGCGCTACGCCGACCGTCGATCCCTCCGCCGCTGCTGCAGCGTCAGGCTCCGAAGAGCCCCAGCCCGACACCTATTTGAAGGTCGGCGATGGCGTCTTCATCAAGCTCCCCTGGGCGTCGAGCTCTAGGGCGCCGATCGAAGGAGAAATCTTTGATGAAGAGTTGCTCGTCTCCGCTGGGTTGACGCTGGTCGACGCGCCGAGCAGGAGCAGTAGCGAGCCTGAGGAGGAGCAGTTGCTGCGGAAGCTGTTATCGCTCTACCGCGCCCGACAGGCCAAGCTGGTATCCCGAGAAGCGCTTGTCGCGAATGCGGGAGTGGACATCGAGAAGCGCGTGGAGGAGCTCCGGGGCCTCAACCAGGAAGCTCTCCGGTCCCTGGCAGAGGAGCGGGAGCAACTCACCGATGAGCGGAAAGCCTTCCTCCTCGAGAAGGCTGAAGTTGAAGAGCAACAGCGGCTTGCTGCCGAGAAGCTGTCTGCGCAGGAAGGCGAGTTGGTGCAGCAGAAGGTTAACCTTGACAGCCACGAGGAGGAGCTTGCCGCGCGCGAGCAAACATTCGGCGGGGCTCTCAAGGAAGCAGAGGATGCTGCCGCAGCTGCTGAGGCCGCCAAGAAGGAGCTGGAGACGAAGGTGGCGCAGCTGGAGGCCGATCTCAAGGTGAGCGGCGAGGAGCTTGCTGCGCTCAAGCGTGAGCGCGAGAAGGACGCCTACATCCTTGGCGAGCTGCAGGGTCGTCTCGCCGAGAGGAGCAAGGAGCTTAGCGCCGCCAAGGACTCCAACGCAGATCTTGAGTTGAAGCTGACTACTTTGACCAAGACGCTGGACGGTGCCAGGGAGCAGGAGGTGGCCTTGAAGGAGAAGATCAAGGCCGACGAGGCGCTGCTGGCGAGTGCTGCTGCCGCCCAGAACACTTTTAGGGAGAATGTGGAGGACTGGACCGAGGGTCTCGTGGATGTTGCCACAGCCATCGACAGGGAGCTGGCGCAGCTGGGGATGGAGGATCTCGGGTATTCCTCCGATGAGCACCTCCAACCCAGCGCCAAGCTCAGCTTGTTCTTCAAAGGCATGGCGACGGCCCTCCAGCGACTCCGGGAGAAGATCCCAAAGCAGTTGGCCGACGAGTCACGCAAGATCTGCGCGGGAGCTCTTCAAAAGGTGCTGGTGAAGGTGGCCTTCCGCAACCCAGACCTCAACCTCACCAATGTCCTCAGGACCTTGCCGCCGGATGCTGATCTGGAAGCGCTCAAGACCCTTGTCGCACCCATTGTGGACAAGGTGAGCGGGATCAAGAGGGTTGAGGGCGATCGCGTAGATTAGGCCGCCCGTTTTCTCTTTTTCTTGTCGCTGCTGGTCATGTTATGAGAACAATCTGTTAGAGCTGCGACAAGCTATCTTGTAATATGACTCTATTTTGGGTAGCGATTGCTATGTTATTTCCTTTACTTGATTCCTTCCTTTGTATGTTTTTGCCCTACGCTTTTAGGGAACTTGTCGGCGCAGGCACCTTAGCCGCGAGCGCTGAGTGCGGGACGTCAGCAGCCTGCTGGCGGTGCCGCTACCGACAAGAAACCTTGTCGCAACTAGTCGCAGCTCACTTAAGTTGTTGAGCGGACTCGAAACAAAGTAAGGGCGCAACTAGCTACGAGTTGGTTCCTCCGCGCACAGGTTTTCCATACAAAGCACGGTCGTTCAAGGAAGATAACTTAAAAATTTTAAAACTGATTGCTCAAACTTTAGCAACTTAGCTTTTCTGTCGTTTGCTTCCCGGTAAGGCGAAACTTCCTCGAACGACGCTTGGTCCAAAGATGTCAGGGAAACTGATCCACGAACACTTATGGGACCGGTGGACCGAGCCCCTTTCGGTTCAGCGGGGGGCGGAGATCGCACGAAGAGCGGATCGAGGCGAAGCACATGAGCAGTTTACCCAGCTTTGGAGCTCTCCGGAGAGATAACACTCCTACTGCTGCTTGTCTGAGTGTATTGAGTTCTTGCTTGGGAGCGCTGAGTGCTACAGTACACACTAGCTGCTAACGAGACCGAGCGAGAGTGTTTTTCTGCCTTCCACCCCCCCTCTACGTTGCGCATGGGCCTCCTTTTATATGCTAAAGGGGTCTCCGACAGGTGGCAACGTAGACAAGGGTAAAAATGGAAAAGGAATTGCGGTTGGTACAACTACCTGTACAGTGTATCATACCTAACCCTGACGGCAGGGGACAAAGGCATTAAATGCCCGTCTATGTCGCCCAAATAGTGCAAAAAGGGACCGTCAGGGACGCCACCGCTTGCCATGATGGCAATCTTGTCAGCGTCGCTTGCCACCGCGCACCGCTGGCCGCATAGCCTCTTGCCACGCGTGCATGGAAAGGTCCCAGGGCAACACGTTGGTGGATGTGCTGGAGCGCGGGTACAGAGTGGTAGTTTGCCGCGGCAAGCGCCTTGCCGCGGTCGTTGTCTTGTCGCATCCGAAAGCTTGTCGCTCACCGGGCCTCGCCGGGACGCGTGGCGCGTCGCGGCAAGTTCCTTGAGATGCCTTGGTTGGCCTTCCCGGCAAGCTCCTCTTGCCGGGGCCTTGTCTCCTTGGCTTGAATACTTTGTTCTTGAATGGCTCCAAAGGAACCACGGAGGACCTTGGCGGTCACCCGGCAAGCCTTGCCACGGGGTGCTGCAACTGCCCGTGCACAAGTTCGGGATACTAGGGTACCCCTACTCTAGTACACCGACAAGCCTCCGACAAGATTGTGGAGTTGAACCAAGGAGTTTGTAAGGGCAAGGAGATCGCCTACTTCGTGAAGATCTACCGCTAGTGAGGCAAGTCCTTCATGGACGACGACCATGGTGGGATAGACAAGGTTGCTTCTTCGTGGACCCTTCGTGGGTTGAGCCCTCCGTGGACTCGCGCAACCGTTACCCTTCGTGGGTTGAAGTCTCCATCAACGTGGATGTACGACAGCACCACCTATCGGAACCACGCCAAAAACATCCGTGTCTCCAATTGCGTTTAAATCCTCCAAACCCTTCCCTTTACTTTCCTGCAAGTTGCATGCTTTAATTTCCGCTGCATATATACTCTTTGCATGCTTGCTTGAATTGCGTGATGATTTCTTGACTTGTCCTAAGATAGCTAAAATCTGCCTAACTCTAAAATTGGGAAAAGGTTAAGTTTTTAATTGGTCAAGTAGTCTAATCAGCCCCCCTCTAGACATACTTCAAGGTCCTACAAGTGGTATCAGAGCCTTGGTCTCCATTTGCTTTGATTTCCATAGCTTTTGGTGGTCATAGCCTTGGTTTCACAACCTAGGAGAGTATGGCGTCTAGCGAGGGAAATTATCACCATAGAGGTCCTTACTTTGATGGTACTAATTTTGCTAGTTGGAAGCATAAGATGAAAATGCATATTCTCGGACATAACCCCGCCGTTTGGGCAGTTATTTGTATTGGCTTGCAAGGTGAATTCTTTGATGGGAGAGAGCCGAACCGTGAAGCTAATGCGGAAGAATTGAAGATGCTGCAATACAACGCTCAAGCTTGTGATATCATCTTCAACGGATTGTGCCCCGAATAATTCAACAAAATCAGCCATCTTGAGAATGCAAAGGAAATTTGGGATACTTTGATTGATATGCATGAAGGTACTGAATCCTTCAAGGAATCCAAGTTGGATGTGCTCCAAAGTCAGCTTGACAAGTTCAAAATGAAGGATGGTGAAGGTGTCGCTGAAATGTACTCTAGGATTGCACTTATCACAAATGAGATTGACGGCTTAGGGAGTGAAGAGATGACTGACAGATTCATCATCAAGAAGATCCTAAGAGCATTTGATGGAAAGTATGATACCGTGTGCACATTGATCCAAATGATGCCAAACTACAAAGATCTCAAGCCAACGGAAGTCACTGGAAGAATTGTTGCTCATGAGATGTCACTTAAGGATAAGGAGGAACTTCACAACAAGTCAAGTGGTGCTTACAAAGCCTCAAGTGAAGCCCCCACATCATCAAGTGAGAAACAAACCTTCAATGAAGAATTGAGCTTAATGCTGAAGAACTTCAACAAGTTCTACAAGAGTAGAAGCAAAGAAAGAAGCTCCAAGTCAAGGTCTTACAATGACAAAAGATCTTCTAGTCGAGAGCAAAATTGCTACAATTGTGGGAGACCCGGACACTATTCCAATGAGTGTACGACACCGTACAAAAGAAGAGAAGATTCTCCAAAAAGAAGAAGCAAAAGAGAAGAATCACCACCAAGAGAGAGGAGGAGTAGAGATGATCGTTATGAACGAAGACCCTCACGGAGAAGCAAGGATTCGGAAAGGAAGGACAAGTTATCAAGGAGCTACACAAAACAAAGACATCAAGCTCATGTTGGTGAATGGTATCCGGCTCCGACTCCGACAATCACTCCGAGAGAAGCTATCACTCCGACTCCGAATATACTCAAAATGAAGGTGTTGCCGGTCTAGCACTTGTGTCAACCAACTCCTACGACATATTTGATTCACCAAATGAAGGAATTGGAAGATGCTTCATGGCCAAAGGTCCAAAGGTAACTCATCCTGAGTATGTTGATTTCAATAGTGATGAAGATGACTTGCTTGTGGATGATGATTTACTTGTTGACAACACTAGTGATGAATACTATGATGAAAAGTCAATTAATCATGCTAATCAAGATAAAACGAATGACAATGATAAGGAGAAGATTGAGCTTCTAACTAAAGAACTAAACACTCTTAAGTTGGCTCATGAAACTATCTTCGATGATCATCGAGAACTTTTAAGGGCTCATGAGAAGTTACGCTTTGAAAAGCTCAATCTTGAGCAAGAGCATGAGTTCTTAAAAGCAATCAATGATGATCTCTGTAAGAAAAGTTCTTCTTACATTGCCAAGCGTTTACTCTTATCTACTTACATGCCTCAAGTCAAGTCTAGTAACAAGTACAAGAAAGATCCTTCCTCTAGTAGTAACAATAATAATGTCAAATCCAATATTGTTGCTTCTAGTACTTCTCTTGATTCCACTAATGACTCTCTTGGTCAAGTTACACTTGAGCAAGAAAATAGCTTATTGAAGGGAATTATAGAGAAAGGTGTCTACAAGAGCCTTGCCGGGAGTAAGCAATTCGAGGAAATTGTATGCAAGCAAGGAAGGCACCGGAAGAATCAAGGTGTTGGTTTTGAACGAAAGTTCAATGCCAATGGAGTTGAGTGGGAAGAAGATCAATACCCCAAGACGAAGTTTATTCCTCAACAAGTGAAGTATGATCCTACTTCCTTCAAGGGAACACAAGCACAAGATGATCTTCCACCACAAGACCACAAGAACAAAGGCAAGGACAAGCTTCAAGAAGAGATTGATGCATTTGAAGAAGCACCTAAGGTCTCAGTCAAGTGGATTCCCAAGACTACGTCAAGTTCTACTTCATCAAGTACAACTACAACTCCAAGGATTCCCATCAAGATGATGTGGATCTCGAAGAAGAAGAGCTAGAGAGTTCTTGAGGGTGACTCCGCCAACATTCTTCACTCATATCATTTTAGCAAGAACAAGTGCAATCAACTTCCACATCTTGCACTAGTTCAACGAGTCACAAACCCTCATGTTGGTAAGGCAAGGGACAAGGTAACCTAATGATTTCATGGACATCATCTTGTGTGTGCATCACTCTATGCCTATGGATATTCTTGTTTGTTCCTTGTGGGACTAACCCATGTAGGCAAGTTGAAAGTGCAACTCACTCCAAAGGATTGCTCCAAATGATCTACATCAACATTGAGCATCCACATCTTTAACACCTACATGAAGTCATCATCGACAAAACCCAAGGTTAGTTCATCCCTCTAAAAGGGGATCTCACATCTAGGGGGAGCTTAACTCTAAGAATTGAGTCAAAGCAACTCTAATGGTGTGAACACATCAATGCATTATGTAAAAGTGGTAACCCCACTTGAGCTTAAACGATGAGTATGACCTATGATCAAATGTTTATCATTTGACTCCTAAGTCAATATGCTCATATATAGATGACCTAGTCATCGCCAATTGTTTGATAGATGCTAGAATTGGTTGTGCATGCTTTGCCACATATTTCATTTGCCATCTTATTGTGTGAGCATGTTGGTGCATATTTTACTCATTCAAGGACATCCACTTGTTGTTTTGATTGTTTGGTTCTTTTTCTTTTTGGCCAAGTGGATGGACAAGAATGCCTAAGAACCTTCTCTAGCTATCTATGCTTTTCTTGTCTCAAACTCTATTCATGCTACATCACAAAATTTGATCAAGTCAGATTGGAACCACTCTGTGTGAGGAGCACTCGGAGTCCCCGATTCGTCATAGACTTAAACTTCCAAAACTTCTTTGTGATTCTTGGTCTGACTGATTCCTCCATTTCGGTCCTACTGAGATCACTAAGTCGATCTAGGTTTTCAATCTCGGTGCAACCGATTTGAACTTTTCGGTCACACCGAGTTGCAATAACTGTACACAGCTATGCATCTCGGTGCCACCAAGTTGTTCCACTCGGTCACATCGACATGGTCGGGCTATATATAGTCACGGGCAAAATTTTTGGAAATTTCTCCGAACCTCTTCGCCCGCGCAATAGCTCGCTCTGCCTCCAGGGTCTCAGGATCGTCTCCTCATCGCCAGCCGCCTCCTGTCGCTGGTCTCCGCCGTCGTCAATGGATTTCAACCCCGCCGTTGCCGCCGTAGTGAGTTCCTCGCCAAGCTAGGGTATGGACTCGATCACAGTGCTATCCTCGTCCGATTCCTAGCACATTGTGTTCTTATTGATTCTTGCCACGATTGAAACACTCCTATCCAGTCAATGCAATCCTAGATTAGATGAGATTTGAAAATTTAGGGTTAGGTTTCCGCCGAAACCATCTCGGACCCACCGAGTTGAAAAACTCGGTCCCACTGATTTGGCTTATGTCATTGCACTAGTAACTCTCGGTCTGACCGAGAATTGCTAATCAGTGAGACCGATTTTAGGACTTTGTGAAACCCTAGCAGTCTCGGTGCCACCGAACTGTGACTCGGTCCAGCCGAGTTCATCAGTTTAGGTTCCAAAACTGCTTCGATATCACCGAGTTTGAAAATCGGTTGATCCGAAATGCTTTCTGTGGAAAACTAAAATTGAATTTTTGAGTCATTCTTTTGCAAAACTCTCTGCATTTTGTGATGCTTATCCACTCTACCTCATTTATAACTCTTCTCAGGGTCAGCGGTCAGTGCTTGCAGCATGTCAGACCAAAGTGACAGTCAGAACAGGTCAGAAGAGCAGATGCACATGAGTGAGGGCACTAGTCCCTCCAGCACTTTAGATGAAGGCAGCAGGAGCACCCCAAGCAACCTGCCTAAAGCTGCCACCAGACAAAGGAAGAAGAGAACCTCAGATTTTGAGGATGAAGATTATAGAGCAGAAGAGGATGAGGCTACCTCCAAGAAGGTAGTGCTAAAAAAGGAGTATGCCTCAGCAAAGAACAGAAAGCCTGGACTCAATAGGAAGGTTCCTGCCAAGAGGACACCTATGCTAAAGGTCAGAGGATCTACTCAAGTGCTTGCAACATCTGAACCCAAAGAGGCACCTGCAAAGAGAGTCACCACTTCCAAACCCAAGAAAGTTCCCACTGGAGAAACTATGAGGTTTACCATTGAATCAGAGGATGAAGCTGCTCAGGATAAGAAGAAGAAGAGAGACAGAACCACTACTGCCCAGGTTCTTGGAAAGCCCTCAATGAGGAGAGACTCTGAAGAGGAAGAAGAGGTTGCTGCACCAGCACCCAAGGAACCAAAGCTTATGGGTGATGCTATTAGATCAGGGGCTGCAACATCTAAGCCCAAGGAAGCACCCAAAGCTGCCCCCAAGGCCAAGCTTGCACCAAAGAGGAATACCAGGAGTAGTCCAGCTGCTGAGAAGAACAAGGCCCCAGTGCCTGAGGTTGCTGAGGAGGAACATGAAGAAGGACAAGTTCTGAGGAAGCTCAAGCCCAAGATACCAGACCACAATGATGCCCATCCTGTGGCTGAGGACATGAACATTAGAAGAGACTCAGGGTTGAGGCTATGGAGGATGACAGATCCATATGCCACAAGGAGAAGGACTGCTGTTGATTACAGGTTCCATACAAAGGAACAGCAGGACTTCTATGAGACAATTTTGTTGGATAAGAAGCCCATAGTGTGTGATATGAGGTGGGTCGACTGGACCTACATGAAAGAAAATGAAGAGCACTATCCTGGAGTGCAAGACAGTTTTGTTGCTTGTGGAGTTGCAGATTTTGTTGGGCAAAAGCTCACCAACTGGAATGATGAACTCATTATGCAATTCTACTCCACAGCACACTTCTATCCAGATGGGAGGATAGTGTGGATGTCTGAAGGTACAAGGTACCAGTCAACTGTTGAGGAGTGGGCAAAACTGATAAATGCCCCAAAAGAGAGTGAAGATGACTTGGATGTCTATGCCAAGAAGAAGATGGACCACAATTCCATGGCACACATGTACAAGGAGATCCCAGACAAAGCCATTGAGACACATAAGTTTGGGTTAGTCCACTTCCTTCTGTCAGGGCTGCCATTAACTGCATCCTAAGGCACACTCTGTTGCCTAAGTCTGGTGACCACAACATGATTAGAGGGCATGCAATCAACATGTTGCATTTGTTTGATGTGCCACAGAAATTCAAGGTCATGAGTCTTATGGTTGAAACCATTAAGAGGACTACAGCAGACCAGAAGAGGAGTTGTGGATATGCCCCTCAAATTCAGGAGTTGATTAACTCAAAGATGGGCACAGGCAAGTATCTATTGGGTAAGGAACATTTTCCTCTCTATCCAGACTTTGAGGACAATCAGGTTGTCATGAATGAGAATGAACCATCGTCAGTACAAGCTCAAGAGAAGAAGGAGAACGCAAGGAAGGAGAAGGCTGCCAAGATGCCAACTCAAGAGGAGGCATCTGAGTATTTCTTGAAGAACAAGCAGGAGCATCTTGGTTACTTGATAGCATCATCTCTGAGGATTGAGAAGGGATTGGCCACCCTCACTCAAAATCAGGAGAGCTTGGAAAGAATCATGGAACTCAAATTCCATGATCTAGATGTCAAAGTAACTGAGATTCAGTCAGTTGTGGAGCAGCTACAGGATGACATGCAGGAGAGGCAGGGCAAGACTACCACTAATGTATTTGCCAGAGTGCCTAGAGCTCAGAGGTCAGCTACAATGCCTGTGACAGACACCAGACCCACATCATCTGCACCAGCTACAGCTCCTACAGCTCTAGTGCAACCAGCTCCAGCATCAACTCCAGCTCCATCTACTTCAACTGAAGCCTTCGTTCTTGGCGTTATCCGGACACCACCACCTGAAGATCAAGCCTGAGAGTCGATCTAGCACTATGCATTTTCTATGAACTTTTTGGTAACTTGTTGCCAAAGGGGGAGAAAAATGTATAGATCACAGGCTTCAAGAGAGAGAGTGTTGTTTTTTCTCTCTTGCTTTGATTTGGTGGTTAAACTTATTTGCTTTTGAGTGCTTGAGATACTATGCTGTTTTTGTGAGACATTGATGATCATGTGTTTGATCATAAGCTACACTTATGCATGTTTGATGATATTATCTTATCAATCCTATGTGATCATTCACTTTGCTTGGTGATGAGTGCATGTATTCAATCTTTATCATTTTGAGCGCTCCACCAAGATGTATGTGACATGGAAGAGTAACCCATGAGCCTAATTCCTTGTGCATTTGCAGTCCAAAGCAAATCTTAAACTATGCACAAATTTAGGGGGAGCTCTTGCTTATCACATACTTCTCAAAGCGACGATGTTTTTTCTAATCTTATTATCATTTGTCGAAGCTTTGATCTATATGTTGTCATCAATTACCAAAAAGAGGGAGATTGAAAGTGCAACTATCCCTAGGTGGTTTTGGTAATTCATAACAACATATAGCTCATTGAGATAATGCTATTCCAAGACTATTATTTCAGGACAGCTCAATGAATGGCATGGCATGGATGATGAAAGTGGATCCCTCAAAATACTAATGACAAAGGATTGGCTCAAGCTCAAAAGCTCAAGACTCTTCATTTTACATTTTAGTGGTCCAAGATCACATTGAGTCTATAGGAAAAGCCAATACTATCAAGGAGGGATGAGGTGTTGCTTAATGAGCCTCTTGCTTCATGTGCTTAGTGATATGCTCCAAAACCCTCGGCTACTTTCTCACATCCACAAATGACCTAAACCTAAAGCCAAGATCGGTCACACCGATTCTTCCTATTCGGCTCCACCGAGTTCTAATGTCATAGCCACTGCCATAAACCCTAGGCAAATCGGTTCTACCGATAGGGATCTCGATCTCACCGAGATGGGATTGTAATCTCTCTGTTTCCCTTCGTAACGTTTCGGTCTAACCGAAGTGAGCGATCGGTCCCACCGAGATTGCAATGTAAACTCTCTATTTCCCTTTTGTAACATTTCGGTCTCACCGAAAAGAGCAAATCGGTCCCACCGAGTTTACCTGACCAACTCTCTGAAAGCTTATTACCAAAATCGGTCTCACCGAGTTTGTGTAATCGGTCTTACCGAGATTACGTTATGCCCTAACCCTAACTGAATCGGTCTTACCGAGTTGCTTGTCAGTCCCACCGAAAATCCTAACGGTCACTAGGTTTGCTAAATCGGTCTGACCGAGTCTGTTGAATCGGTCCCATCGAGTTTGGTAAATTGTGTGTAACGGTTAGATTTTGTGTGGAGGCTATATATACCCCTCCACCTCCTCTTCATTCGTGGGGAGAGCCATCAGAACAAACCTACACTTCCAACTTACCATTTCTGAGAGAGAACCACATACTCATGTGTTGAGGCCAAGATATTCCATTCCTACCATATGAATCTTGATCTCTAGCCTTCCCCAAGTTGCTTTCCACTCAAATATTCTTTCCACCAGATCCAAAACCTATGAGAGAGAGTTGAGTGTTGGGGAGACTATCATTTGAAGAACAAGAGCAAGGAGTTCATCATCAACGCACCATTTGTTACTTCTTGGAGAGTGGTGTCTCCTAGATTGGCTAGGTGTCACTTGGGAGCCTCCGACAAGATTGTGGAGTTGAACCAAGGAGTTTGTAAGGGTAAGGAGATCGCCTACTTCGTGAAGATCTACCGCTAGTGAGGCAAGTCCTTCGTGGGAGACGGCCATGGTGGGATAGACAAGGTTGCTTCTTCGTGCACCCTTCGTGGGTGGAGCCCTCCGTGGACTCGCGCAACCGTTACCTTCGTGGGTTGAAGTCTCCATCAACGTGGATGTATGATAACACCACCTATCGGAACCACGCCAAAAACATCCATGTCTCCAATTGCGTTTGAATCCTCCAAACCCTTCCCTTTACTTTCTTGCAAGTTGCATGCTTTAATTTCCGCTGCCTATATACTCTTTGCATGCTTGCTTGAATTGCGTGATGATTGCTTGACTTGTCCTAAGATAGCTAAAATCTGCCTAACTCTAAAATTGGGAAAAGGTTAAGTTTTTAATTGGTCAAGTAGTCTAATCACCCCCCTCTAGACATACTTCAAGGTCCTACAGGTGGTCGATCGCCTCACCAAGTTCGCACACTTCATCTCGCTTCGTCACCCTTTCAACACCACCAAGGTTGCGCACGCCTTCTAGGACAATGTGGTCAAGCTCCACGGCGTGCCCAATTCAATCGTCACCGGTCGGGATCGCGTCTTCACCAGCGCGCTCTGGCTTGAACTGTTCACAACCGCAGGCACCAAGCCGATGTACTCTACGGCGTACCGCCCACAGACGGACGGACAGAGCGAGTGGGTGACCCAGTGCATGGAGATGTACCTGCGCTGTGCGATCCACGACGACCCTCGCCATTGGCGCCATTGGCTTCCGACGACCGAGTTCTGGTACAATTCCTCCTTCCATGCATCCATTAACTGCACCCCATTCAAGGCACTCTACGGTGTCGAACCGAACCTGGGTGGCACCGTGCTCTGGGACGACAAGACTGCCCCTGTCATCGACACGGAGCAATCGGACTGGGGTGCGCACGCCACACGACTCTAGGAGCAACTCCTCCTAGCTCAACGCCACTTCAAGAAGAAGGCCGACCGCCATAGCATGGAGCGCAGCTTCGAGGTGGGCGATGATGTGCTGCTCAAGCTTCAGCCATACGCCCAATTCTCCATCGTCAATCGTCCATGTTCCAAGCTCGCGTTCAAGTTTTACGAGCCGTTCAAGGTGGACGACAAGATCGGCTCGCTCGCCTACAAGTTAACACTTCCACCAGACAGCCGCATCCACAACTTCGTCCATGTCTCCCAACTGAAGTCGTACACGCCAAACTACACGCTTGTCTTCACCGAGCTGCCCCGACCGCTGGACTTGTTCCTCGTCGAGACGACGCCCGAAGAAATCCTGGAGAGGCACATGGTTAAGCACGGCGACACGGCCCTGGTACAACTGCACGTTCGATGGTCATCGTCTTCGCCAACAACGATAACTTGGGAGGATTACGACACACTCCGGCATCGTTTTCCGACCACACCAATCTACCAAGGGGCGGCAGGAGGTCCTTCTGAAGGAGAGGGAAATGTCACACCTGCACATCAGGCAAAGTCAGTAGTGGGGCACAGGGCGGGTCGCGTGAGCTATATGACAGGCCCTGCGTGGGCGAGTGAGGCATGCGCTGTGTGTGTACTTTCTGAACCTAACCTTTCCTCTGCTGCAAGTAAATCTCTCCTTCCTCGCTCCTACAACGTGCTTGGTTGTGGGTAATTAGAGCTAGGAAATGAAAATTGAAAGGGTACCAGACTTCAAATCTATTGTTTGCTTACGGGGGTTGAGTGTTCATAAGGGAATAGTCATGGGACTTGAGACTCCAACTCCCACCATTTTATTAACACGCGGGAAGGGAGGGGGTGGAAGTTGGAAAGGAGTTGTTTTAGTGAGTCAATCTTAACCCTATATCATAACTTACGTTAGTTTCCCTTGTCTGTTCACTTATCAATTCCCACGAACCAAATACGGGAATACAGTTTCTCCTCAAACACTCACACATAATTTCCATCATGCATCAAACACGGGATTGGAAATAAAACGACTCATCCCATTATAATCTCAATACAACTTCCTACATTAAACTCTCATTTCCCTTCCTATTTTTTTGACAAACGTGTCCCTAGTGCGATCCCAATCGAGTCTCGGGTTCGTCACACCACCGTTTAAAATTTGCTAAAAACGGATAGGTTTCGGAGCTGTAAATGGTAGCAAACGAAAATATTCGATAGCTTGCAGGTCAGTCTCTATGCGGACGACGCGATCATCTTCGCCAACCCAATCAAGGAGGAAGTAACCACCCTGCTAAACCTGATGCACTCCTTCGGTGAAGCCACAGGGCTTAAGCTAAACCAGGCGAAATCTTCAGTGATCCCGATGAACTGCGATGAGCTGCTGCTGCCTGAAATTTTGCAGGGTTTTGGGGGATCGATTGCAAGCTTCCCCACAACCTACCTGGGGTTGCCCCTCTCCCCCAAGAGGCTGCGATTAGTGCACTTCCAGTTCCTAATCGACCGCATCAAGTCGTGTCTCGCGGGATGGAAGGGCAAGTTTATGTCGCTAGCAGGTCGACGCGTCCTGGTGCGGGCGATGCTCTCTGCGTTGCCTACTTTCGCCATGACTGTGCTCAAGGTGCCCAAGAAGATACTCAAGGAGATTGACAAGACGCGCCATCGGTTTCTATGGGCGCAAGACGAGGCTCTGACGTGAGGAAAGTGCAAGGTGGCGTGGAAACTGGTGTGCACCCCAACGGAGAAGGGTGGCTTAGGGCTGCCAGACTTGCTCCGGCTCGGCACGGCCCTCAGGTTGCGCTGGCTATGGGCGTCTTGGCAGCACCCGATGAGGCCCTGGACGGCTTCCCCCCTGCCTTGCAATGACGCAGACCGAAAGCTGTTCACTGCCGCCACAAAGATCATCGTCGGTGACGGCTAGAGGGCCGGGTTCTGGACATGCCCCTGGATTGACACCGCGCCGCAGAATGCCACCTTCCCGAACTTGTTCAAGTACTCCAGGCGCAAAAACAGATCGGTCGCCGCTGCTCTAGCTAACGAGCAGTGGATCACCGATCTCAGGCACGGCAACACGGCCTCCATTGCGGTCGACGTCCTGGCGCTCTGGCGGCGGCTTCAACAAGCTCACATCAGCCTGGACAGCCAGGTTGCGGATCGGGCAATCTGGACTGCGGGAGGAGGGGACTCGTACACGACAAGAGCAGCGTACAAAATGTTCTTCAAGAACTCGGCGAGCATGGGCCACGGCACAGTCGTTTGGAAAGGATGGGCGCCGGGAACTGTCAAGATCTTTACTTGGCTGATGCACAATGACATGCTATGGTGCAATGACAGGCTGCAAAGGAGGGGGTGGCCAAACGGTTATTTCTGTAGTTTGTGCCTTAGAAGCCTTGAATCATCTCTGCGCCTGATCTGGGGATGTCCCTTCGCTAGGACGATCTGGAGCTCCGTGGCAACATGGAGGGGCTGCGAATCGCTAGGCTCCCGCAGGCGGCCAGCCCATGGCTCTCTGCAACATTGCTTGGCAATGATCAACCGCGTGCCGGTAAACCAGAGACGAGGCATCAAGACAATGGCGATGCTGGTCGCTTGACACATCTGGAAGGAGCTAAACGCTTTCGTTTTCAGAGGAAAAACGTCAAGGACCGATGATGTGATTAGAGCCATAAAGCAAGACATGGCATCTTGGAGATCAGCTGGAGCCACATGCCTAGAGCCCCCGTTCGGGGATGCAATAGCGAGATAGCAAGTTTCAGCTACCTCTTTTTTCTGTTTTTTCGCTTGCTCCGGTGAGCTTTTCCTTCTTTTTTACCATGATCACTTGATCCATGCCTGTTTCCCTATACTTTCTCCTAAATCAATGAAGCCGGCCTAAACCGGGTCTTTCAAAAAAAAAATCGATAGCCACTTTTTACCTTCCACGAAACAAACCCGATCAGAACTTCACTAAGTCGAGGGTAATATGGACTTTTCTCTCTTCTCATCCTCCTCGTTCAGCTTCGAGTGTCTCTTCCAGTTTCAGCTTCGAGAAAGCTCGTCGCCGCTCGCCGCCACGCCGGGAAGGAATCGCCCCAAAAAGCCCGCGCACACCGGTGGGTCAGCGCACGAGGAGCGGGAGCAGCCACCACTCGCCGGCGATGGAGAGGGTCGTGGTGGTCTCCGAGGACGCCGCAGCCTCGGTCTCCTCCGCCCCGTCCTCCTCCTTCGCGGAAACCAGGGTCATCTGTCGCGTGTGCGTCCTCACCGGCCCCCGCTCCCTCCCTACGTTCTTCTCTCCTCTGGCTTGTCTAATCCTGATGATTGATATTCGCGCGTTTGGTGTTTGTGCAGATGTCAGAAGCAGTTCGCGCAGTACACTTGTCCACGCTGCAACTCCCGCTACTGTTCACTTACGTGCTACAAGGTGTGTCCTTCTCCCCCTTCCTTGTCTCTCTCTGCGCGTTATCTCCCTGAAAGTTTGTGGAACCGTGCTGGGGGTTTTACGCCCTCCGATTTGGTTATGCCCACGCGGTGTTCGTGGAATTGCCGCACTGGAGATGTGAACTTGGGCGGCAATGGCGTTAAATAAATTTCTGTTGCTTTTCATATTATATGTAGCGGTTTCGTTGCAGACCAGGTTAAAACGAAATAGTTAGCTTTTGCATGTTTATCTAGGAATTTCCTTTTTACGTCAGTCTGATGTGAATTTCTGAAAAAGGTGCATAAGTGCCACAGGGGTGGCACAAACACATGTCAACTCTGAATGTTTTTGATGACAAGTTTAGTGACGTGAGGATGGCAACTTTAGTTGTCAAGCATGTAGTTTGAGGGAAAATCTTTGCTTTTGTTTTTAGGAAAAATACTTGGATTTTGGTACTGTGGAAGATTGGTACTCCTTCCATAAAGAAATATAAGAGCGTTTAGATCAATGCTCTTATATTTCTTTACGGAGAGAGTATTTGACTGCATGTTATGCATCCAATTTAAGCAAGATGGTTCTGGGGGGTTAAACTGCGTTGTTGTGCTCACTGGTGAATGCCGTAACTTTTATTACCGCGATTTTTCCCTCAATGAGCTGTGGAATTGTGTGTCTTCTTCTGTATGAGTGTAGGTACCATGGAAGGTTGGTATTTGACTATTTTCATTGTTTGCAGTTAGCTTTGACCAAAGGGTCTTATTGCTCGGTATTTCTTGTAATATTTCGTTTCATTCTTGTTTAATAGGGGCATAGTGTGCAATGCACTGAGTCGTTTATGCGTGAGAATGTTACGGAGGAGCTTAAGCAGATTCAGCCTGAAGATGAATCAAAAAGGAAGATGCTCGATATACTCAGACGGTTCCACTTGGAAGAAGAAATGGAGTCTGATGGTGAAGATGGTATGCTGCTTTAATAAGATTTTGTTGTTATATGCACATATGCTTGAGAACCATAGAACGTAGTGTATCCCTTGGTTTACGCACATGCGCTCCAGTTTGCAGTCTTCTGCACTTTAGATGTGTATGCCGTTCTTATTGAGGCCTTCATATCTGTCAAACTATTGCTTCGATGTGTCTGATTATCACCATATTCATATTGAGCTTTCTTGAAGTATTGTTTTAGGAATCATCTTCTGGTTTGTCAGTCCTGCAAAAGAATTATTTCTTTTGCATACCATTTCCTCTCAAAATGTTAGTAATTGGCATGAAGGCTTATACTGTAGAAGGCACTATAAAAGCGGATCCCTGTGTTTTCAGTTAAGAATTCTAACTTGCAGTTTTATTGCTTTGAGATGCTCAGCTGAGTTCTTTTTATTCTTTTATCGTCTATATGTATCACAAGTAGCAAACTAGATGATAGCTAACAAACAAGATAGTTGACATATGGTATGATTTCTTTGGTGCTTATATCTAGTTGTGATAGTTTCCATTGTGAAAATATTGCTCACAGGTTGCAATTGCCAGCAATTGTATCCAATTGCAGAAAAGTGGTTGAAATTAAGGTTATTGGGCAAAAAGTGAACTAAGATGACCAAAACTTGGTCCATGACTCCTTTTGATGTATAAATTAGAATTTAGTTTGACACAGTTAGTTGGAACCGCCTTTTGTGAATTCATTGTATGCGTCTTTCGGGTGATTATTGATAGACACTGAACTATCTTGTAGATAATTTATCTGGTATTTTTTTTATGCCATCAGTGATTTCACTTTTGCAATGCTAAACATTTTTTTTACCATGCAGAGTCAATGCTGTCAGAGGAGCTTATTCAGAAAGCCATCTCTGGTATGCTACATTTACTCCTGACCTTTATAATTGTGATAAATCAGTAGCATCTTGTAACAGTATGATAGGTTCTTTAAACAAACTTGTTCATCTTGCAGTTTTATTATGTGATGTTTAAGTGTAGCTTAGATGTTGATGGCATTAGCCAATCATTTTGCAGCACCTCCCTTTGCCTGCACATTTGTATTTAATTAAGCCTTTGCCTTTCTACATTGGATGTTTGATTGAACCAGCAAATTTTCCCATTGTCCGTCAGGTTCTGCATTGAGTTCTTATTTGTTCTTTCTACTAAATAGGTGACGAAATCAAGCTTGAGGACCTCTCTGATGATGAAATCAAACGATTTCGTCAAGCTCTGGCCTCTGGTGAACTCAGCAAGATGATTGAGCCATGGACACCATGGTGGAAAAATCCTTCTGCTAAATCGATCTCTCTTAGTCATGATGGGAGCCAGCTTATTAGACAAATAAGTACAGATGATACTACTTTATCAGATCCAATGACTGCGTCAGAGTCTATCATCAATGAAATACCAGAAGGGCCAGAATCTCCTCTCCCATCACTCAAACAGCTAACCAGGGCAGAGCCATCTCCTCTGCTCACTGTTCACTTGGTTGATATTCTCTACAGTTACTGCTTTACACTTCGCCTCTACAATGGTGATTGGCAGTCTGATCCTTTGGGTGCTTCAACTGTTGCCTTGTCTATGTCGAAAGTCATGGGGGACGTCTCTAAACCTGAGTCAGTATCTGAAGCGCTCACAACATGCATAGAGGAGACATGCTCCCCAGCTTACAGGCACACCGGAGGTTTCAGGTTTGCTATTGGACTTGTGGATGATATCGTCACAATCCTCTCCTTAGGAGGCAATGCAGTGGTTTGTGCATTGTGTGACTTCCACAGGCTCATCCAAGCTGGTGAGAGCATCCTCAAGGAAGACAAAATGGGCGAGACGGAAAAGGCACAGAGCTTCAAAAAGCTCCATGCCGCGGGTAGGAAGCTGTTCTTCATGACATGCTGGGCTCATGAGCAGCCAAGTGAGGCCTGGCCATCGTTGGCTCGCATCGTTGAGGTGCAGAAAGTGGCTTTTGAGGAGCTTGACAGTGGAAGCGGACTGAGGAAGGCAGGTAGAAAGAACAACCCACAGTCCAAGGTTCTTATCGAGGAGGTGTAAGCATATCAACGCAGTACTGCTGGAATAACCGCACTTTGTTTTCTCGCCACCCTTTTGGTATCTCCCAGCTGTATCATTTGATCCTTGTGCCCTTCTTCATCTTCAAGTGCAGTGGCTTAAATGTATAAACTGTCATCTTTGGAAGATGTGATAGTTACATTTCTGAAGTTCTCATATTAAAGCGACCTGGTTAATCACATTTCCGAGCAAATATTGCTCATATCAACATGCTATCTGTGGCGCTAATTTTCAGTTTCAGTAAAATAAATAACAGTTTCGTAGTAGAGTATTGTACTAGAAGTATTTTCTGAGCATCTGAGTATCCTTTTTCTCAGGACTAGCTAATTGCATATTTTATTGGTTCAACTCTTACGTCAATGGCTCACGTACTATGTCTGCCCTCATAATCCCAATCCAATCTCATCACCTACGTCAATGGCTCATCGGGTCAAAATCCCCTTCCATTGCCATTAACACACACTTTTCATTTTCAAACACATAATTATGGAGTTGTGTACATGGAGATTCGGCGAAGGAAAAAAAATCCATACATGAAGGGTCATCAATATCTGCATGACCCAAAATTTAGAGTTAGGAACCTAATCATTGTCTAACAAAAGCAAAATTGGAGAAAATATGAACTCACGATTGGACCTGAAGATACGGTAGAAACTCCCTGAACGAAAAAACAGATATGGTAGAAACCATTTGCAAAAAAAGTATACCTTTGGAACAATTCATGAGGCAGCAAGGTTCCAATAGTAGGTTAACAGGCGGAAAATGCAAATGGAGGCCGAGCATCACGCATGGCTTTATCCTGTCCGTTCATGTGCGCTAGGGATCCGTGCTTGTCCGGTATTCTCGGTTCATGTCCCCTTGTATCGGTGGCAGGCGCATGTATTCAGGAAGAAAGGTGGAGTATTGGGCATGGAATCTTGCTAGCTCAATAGCTCCCTGTCCACTGTCCTACCCTACTCGAAGCAGGCTAGTAATGTGCCAGTGCAGCAAGCGCAAAACCTGTACCTTGACCGGCTCCAGCTGCACATAAAGCAGAAATCCGGCGTTGCTTGACTGTCCACCAGTTCTACCGTGCAGACGTGGAGGTTTGTTGGATTATCATTAGCCAGCCTTAGTTAAGCTCACAAGCATCATTTGGATCTCTTCATCTTGTAGTACGTACAAAGTTTGCCACCATCTCAGATCACTGCTGGAAAAGGCTTTTGTTTGAACGCAAAAAATAGAAGAGGCTTTTGTTTACTCGTTAACATTTTTCCCATTTCATATCATAGATTGTCGCAGTTGGCAAATGAATAAAATGCTCTCACTAGCCAATTTTGAGCATAATGAAACTGTTTACAATGTAAACATTTCTTTTAAGACTCGTTAGGACCAAACATGTGGCACACCTTACATTAGACAGTCAACTTATCTCCTCTAATGCAATCAGAAGATAGATAGGTGTACATGGTTCACATCGGCATCACATCCTGATAAAAATAGAGTTACACGATTTGAGGCTACATGAAGTAGCACTTGTACACAAGTGCTGCAACAACACGAACAGGGAAAAGCTCTTCACGCAGCAAGATCCTTGGTTGCCAGGGGCATGAGCTGCAGCAGCACAACTTGTACATAACCAAGCTAGCTATCAATAACAGCATCTGTTAACCGACAAATAATGCAGCAGTCACAATGCCAAACAATTAAAGCCAATAAGATACGTAAGCACCTAAACCATTAGCTTGCAGCTAAATAAGCTGAAACAGAACAAAACAATCTTGCTTCCTGGTGTGTCAAACCAACACAAAGACAACACCAAAAAACAGTACTAAACAATCCTTCAATCCAAAAATTCAACTCAGACCAACCATTTACTTCCATATTCTCTCATTGACAAAATCCGGAGGTCAGTAAACAATCTGGTTTTCCCCAAGTACACCAGCGACTAAACTCCAACCCCCAAACACTAAACCATTTTTTCTTTCACTAGAAGCACACCACATATCAGTTTTTGTACCAAAGATTATTCATAACCAGAACCAAGCTGCTTGCTACTTCCTTGATCTAAAAAAGCTGCTTGCTACAAGTGTAGAGGAAATCAAACAACAGTTCAACCGACCAATACAATAAATTGCCCATAAAAACAGTAAAAAATCCAGGAATGTACAACACAACCATCGACGAAATCCAAGCCCATTATAAGTAATCCCCCTTGTCACATGCATCAGCTCTCTGCTAACCTGGAGCCAAACAACTAGAACAACTCTGTTTACAAATCCAAATCAACCCAAACAGCATGAACTCTAAATCATAATGTATGTGTCTGATCTGAACTCTAATTTATCCTAAATTCAGTGGCACATAGTTCATCGGGATTTCAAAATCCAGGACCAAAAAAATATTCACTAGACTTAGCTATGGTCAGAGACTAACCCAAATAGCTAAGAGGAAAATTAGTAAGAGGCGCTATAGTTCAGATTATTCACTTGGAAAGCACGCCCTCTCAACCAAAACGAACTGCCGCCGGTAGCTTTGATGCACACGTGCACCCCGGCGAAACCAGCCAGATCAGCAGTACCAAAGGAATAAAAGGAACAAAATCAAAAAATAACCAAAAACGTGCAAATCTGGAACAAATGAACAACTAGGAGAAAAGCACAAGTACAGGTCGTGATCCAGCCTCACCGACGGAAACAATGAAGAAAATGATTTCTCACGGCCAGATCCGTGGACGAGGACCGCATCCTCGGAAGATCTCGTGTTGCCCAAACTCGAACTGATCTGGCCGCCGGAGTGGAAGATGACGCCGGATCCGGGTGGTTTGGCACTTTGGCCGCCGTAGTGGAAGAGGACAAGCGCTCCAGCCGTCGCCTCGGTCACAGGCGCAGCGTTGGAGCGGAGGTTGGGTGTGGCGGCGCCATGAGCAGACGAGAGGTGGCCGGTGCAACGGGAATAATGGAAGAGAGAGAGAGAGAGAGAGAGAGAGGAGGGAGCTCGTAGCAGACATGCTTCACGTGGCACGGCGAGGATAAGGAGAGGGAGAGAAGCAGGCCGATGGGCCAAACATGTACGCCCATAGGTGTATCCTGGACCGTATTTGGATGCATAGGCTGACACGAGCCGACACAAACCTGCCAACCAGCCTGGCGGGATTCCAGATCCCAAGCCCATTCCAATGGCCAGGATACCGGCCTGCCTGATGCTCGGCCTCTGAAAGCTCGCACTGGTTAACAGGTCCCTAGTACTAGCAAGATGCTCTCTCTCTGATCTTCAATACCATGTTCTCCTCCGAGATCAATTCGATGTAATTCTTATGGTGTGTTTGTTCGGATCCGATGAACTGTGGATTTGTGATCAGATTGTTCATTGAATATATTTGAATCTTTTGAAGTTTCTTTGATGTGTAGTTGAGTAGCTATGTATGCTTTTCGAGTTATTTGTCTTCTCTAGCCAAGATAGATGGATAATTCTTCAGAGGGAGTGGCGCATATTAGTAGGTTCAATCTTACGGTGTTTTATATCCCGGTGACAGAAAGGGACAAGACACATATTTGTATTGTTGCCTGGAAGGTAAAATGATGGGGTTTAATCTTATTGCTAGATTTTTTTTCCTGTCTACATTATGTCATCTTGCTTATTTCATTGCTCTATTTTCCATTAAACTTAATACCTTAAGATGCATATTGGATAGTGGTTTTGGGATGGAGTAATAATATTAGATGCAATTGGATAACGGTCTACTTATCACAGATGTAATGCCTATACAAGATCACGCCATGAATGATCATAATTATGAATAATGTTTTTATATCAGTTGCCCAACAATAATTTGTCTATCATGCCATTACCTGCTTTTGAGAGAGATGCCACTAGTGAACCTATGGCCCCTGGATCCATTCTCTATTTATACTTGCATTTACACAATTGCTCTTTTATTTACTTTCATTATTTTGTTGTTCCACTATATCATTATCCACCCACTATTTTCTTTTAATCTTGTAACTAGCAAGATGAGCCGATTGACAACCCCCTTGCCAAGTTGGATGCAAGCTTTTATTTTATTTGTGTGCATGTGCTGCTTATCATTTTAGCTTGTTAAGACCTACTGGTTTGATTAAACCATGGTTCTTAACTGAGTGAAATACTTTCTGTTGTTGTGCTATATCACCATCCCTCTTCGGGAAAATCCAACAACTCCTACGGGAGTAGCAGTCTCCTTGTCCAAGTAAACTTCCTAGTTCTATATGATATGAAGGAACCCTGATGTGTGGATGAGCTAATAAGATATACAATTCTCTTTGTATACTAGAGGATACTTCGCACGTTGTTGCGGGAGTTGGTTGATGAAAATTTGAGTTGATAACATGTGAACCAAAATTTAAAATAGATATGACTTATTATATTTGACTATGTATAGTTGTATAATATTTATTGAAATAGGGAAGAATAACTGAATGAAAACATTTCCCCATGCATGCACTGATACACGTTGGTGCTATACAAACGGTTTTTAACCCCTTTCTGTGACGACATTTGGAACCGTCGCCAAGTGAGTGTGGGCGATAGGGGATCCTTCCCACACGACCCAGAAACCGTCGGGGATAAGCCCTCCTGGCACACAAGCTGGCTCGTGTGCGATCGGGCGAGGCATCGAAACCCAATTGTTTCCGTTCATATGTACATCCCACACGGTAAATCCCAGAAGAACATTTCCATTCATATGTATATCACACACAGTCAATCCAAGGAGTACGTTTCCGTTCTTATGTACATCCCACACAGTGAATCCAGGGAAAACATTTCTGTTTGTATGTACTTCCCACACAGTCAATCCAGGGAAAGTGTTTCTGTTCGATGTACATCCCACACAGTCAATCCAGGAAAAATGTTTCTGTTCATATGTACATCCCAAACAATTAGGCCGCTATAGTCGTGTGAAAAAGGTGGACATCAACATTTAATCTGCCGATATGTTTGTGATAGATACGTTATCGCACATGGTTCAAGAATGTAAAATGTGTGCGGTGCCTCTACTAATGCCAATATGTACATTTTCGTAACTGTGTGCGATTGGTATTCCTATCACACACGCGCACTGGTTTGAAACGTTTGCCGTATTACCATGAATCCCACACGCATATCAGATCAAACCGTGTGCGTCCGAAGGGCATCGCAAACGTTTCACGTAAAAAACTGTCTGTTTTCTTTTTTCATCGCACACGATGTTTTCTTTCTAACCGTGTGCACATTATTTTATTTGCTCCTGTACAATTTTTTTGGCTGTAATTTATTATTTGAATTGGAAATTTTGAAATATGAAACGTGCAATTCAAATTCTCAGCACAATGGTTCAACAACGAATCCACAAATAAAATTGTCAGTGCAATATGTTCAGTAATTACAGGATTAGACATCAATTAACTATGATGAACCACAATATTTATAGGCGGTAAAGGTGAAGAGACAAGTGTATATCATTTTGACTGCCGATGTTGTTGAAGAAGCGGAATGCCCATAATGTGCCTTCCTGCATGCCATAGGCACGAACAACTTTTGTCCAACCCCTTGTGACGATCGCCCGCTCATCCTTCACCGCCTTCAGGAAGACTTCTAGAGCATTATCATGGTAGCATGGATTATATAAATAACCTTAGTTGCCTCCACTCCAGTCATATAGTTTGCAAGGTAATCATCAGTAAATAGCTTCGGAAACCACTGAAAAGAGAAAAATATCATATCATGAGGTCTAATAGAGTAATTTGTTGTGGGCAGGAGGAAAGGCAACAGATTACTTACCGTCCTAAAGTTCACTGATGTCTTGGACAAAGTGTAAATAAAGAACTTAATTCCCATCACCCGTTTCTTTTGCCTAACAATCTTTCTTAGTTTCCTCACTTGACGCTTGTTCATGAATATCTCATTACCCCATACGCAAAAGGGATCGAAGCGTGGATCAGTACCGCCCATATACGTACCTACAAGCAACCAGTAAATTTTAGAAGCTAAATGAGGTTGCACAAATGATGTAAAATACAATTACCTAAATTTTAGTATGCCAGGTCGCGATGCCGTGGTCAAGGCTAGGAGGTGAGCGGCCCGAGGTCCGGTAAGAGCTCATGAGACGCGATGCTCACGAGGTCCCCCTTGGCGTGCAAGCAGCTGCCCAAAGAATCGAAAAGGGAAGTGGGACTGCCAAAATGGAACTGCGAGGCGGGGTGTGCGGGGAGCGAAGCTGGTGCCGCGGTGAACCGGGATTTATCTTTTAGTATCTTAGTCCGTCAGGAAGATGATGCTTGCTCCTGCGCCAGCGGCGGTACCATTGGGCTTGGCCTGCAGCGACCACCTTCCTGCCCCGCTCGCCTGGGTGCTCTACGTCCTCGGGACCCGGCCCTCGAGCGAGCTCAGCCGCCGCTGGTATGCCAGGTCGCGATGCCGTGGTCAAGGCCAGGGGGTGAGGGCTGGAGAGCCAGTAGGAACTCCCGAGACGCGATGCTCGGGAGGCCCCCCTTTAACACGCAAGCGACTCGCGAGGCCAAATGGTGGTCGTCCAAGCCGACCCGTGGCCCACTGCCAAACGAATCTGCAGGTTAGATGACAGGAAATACTGGGAACCCCTGCGGAGTGGGACTACAGCCCAGGGCATATGACAGAGGCACCGAGGACCTGGCGAGGTGGTGTGCGCGAGGCGGGTCACAAACCAGAGCTCGAACCCCGGGTTTATCAGCATTGCAGGGACGGACCCGAGCACAAGCGTCGAGCCGACATAAGTTGTTATGCAGCGATGTGGGAGAGGTGCAAGCCAGCGAACACATGGGGGGCCACGAGGCGGCTAAGGCTCGCGGTCGTAAGGTGACGATCATAGGTAAACTCACAGAAATGGTTAGATAGTCCTGGTGAGTGCAAAACGATACATGCCGCAGGGCCGGACCCACATGGCCTGGGGATGATGCAGCCCAAGGGGCGCCCCCAGACTGAGTGAATTAGAGAGATGTCACCTGGTACCGTCGCTGAAGACGTGTTGAAGTAGCCAAAAAACGCGAGCTACTGGAGTCGTTCCTTACGAGCCGCTCTGGTGCCGAGCCTTGGGAGGCTCAGAGGGCCCGGGAGGCTCCTCAAGGTGCTCCTCCATCTCCGCTAGGATCGCCTGATGCCTGGCCTCGCAAGCCGTCAGGGCGTCTCTCATGCAGCGCTGGAACACCACAGCCATGCCCGGCAGGCCGAAGGGCATGCGAATGTAGCTGTGAGGTGGACCCTCGCACTGGCCGACACGAGTCGGCGAGATGAGCTGCCAAGACGCGGATCTGTTGAGCCCGGGGATGTCGATGTAGACGCGGAACTCCTTACCCTCGCTAGGGCAATGAGCTGCGCCGCGCCGCAGGCGACTATCGCCTTGCAGAAGCCTTGCTTCTTGAATCTCCTCGATTGCCTTGCCGATGAACTCCTGAACGCCTGGTGCCTCACGCTTGATGCCTTCTCCTAGGAAGCGTGCTCTGAAGAGCGCCTCCACATGGTGCTCGAGCGCATCCCTCATGACCCTGGCTAGGTCTGAGGCCCTCCCGAGGAGAGCCCCCGAGCCCAGCCTGAGAGGGGCACCGGGCGCCCTTTCCTATGCGATGGGTGAAGGTGCCGCGTCCGGAGACACGAGGCTCAGAGTGATGTCCTCGAGTGATGCTCCTTCACGAGACCCCTGTCCCAGTTGTGGCTTCTTCGTCTTGGGGGCGACCTCAGGAGGGAGGGCGCCATCCTCGTCTTCAGGGTTCTCGACTGTTGTAGCCTGGAAGGCGCGCTCGAGGGAGCACACTGCATCCTTCTCTTGGCACGCGACCATGATAGCGCCGCCGCTTACTTGCATCTTGAGGATGTTGTAGCCGTGGTGCGTAGCTGCCATGAACTTGGCCAGTGCCGGGTACCCTAGGATGGCGTTGTAGGGCAGGCGGATGTCGGCGACATCAAAGTCGATGAGTTCAGTGTGGTAGTTGTTACACTCGCCGAAGGTGACAGGGAGGCGAACCTGCCCTATCGGGTGTGTGGAACCATCGGTCACTCCTGAAAATGGCTTGGTTGGGTGAAGCTGGTAGTATGGCACTTGGAGCCTGTCGAACGTCTGAATAGACAGAATATTGAGCCCTGCTCCACCATTGATGAGAGTCTTGTTGATGACCACGTTGCTGATGATGGGGGAGCAGAGCATAGGGAGTGCGCCAATAGTGTCCGCGCACTTGAGCTGGTCCGAGGAGTTGAAGGTGATGGCACACTTGGACCACCTGAGAGGGCGAGTTGCTTCGGGCTTGGGGAGCGCTGCAGTCACCTCGTGCGCGAACTGCTTGAAGAAGCAGTGGGAAGCCGGGGCCTGTGAGCTGCCCAAGATGCAGGCGATGGCTCGAGGCTCCTGGAAGCCCCCAGCTGCCTCGTCCTGGTGGTGATCTTCATTCCTTCTTGGCGGTGGAGGAAGAGGAGGCAGAGCTGTGTTACCCTTAGGGCGCTCCTCACGAGGCTGCTCCCTCCAGGCGCCCTCGCGAGGCTGGCCCTGCCAGCGGTCCTCACGAGTCTGGTCGCGCCACTCCTGACAATGGTCGCGTCCGTCCCAGCGTCCTCCGCCTCGGCCACCTCCATGACGGTAGCCTCGATTGTTGCACTCGGGGCATCGATCGAGGTGCCCGTCATGGAGGGCCTTGAGCTCTCGGCAGTCGTTGGTGTTGTGGTTGTGAACGTTGTGGAAGACGCAGAACAACCGGTTGCTCTTGGATGACTCGAGGTGGTCGCAGCCGCGCTTCGTCTCTGGCTCAGCCGCAAGCATGGCCGGCCCCTTGCGCTTCACGTACTTGGTCTTGGCCTTCTTGTCTTCTGGATCAGCATCGGGGAGCTCGAGGAGGGAGAGGCATCCCTCCTCAGCCCTCGCGCACTTGTTCGCCATGTTGAACATCTCTAGAGATGTGCAGAGATCCTCGTGGATGGCGAGTTCCTCCTTCATCTTGACATCGCGGACGCCATCGGTGAATGCTGAAATGATGGCCTCGTCCGACACCTTGGGGATCTTGAGGCGAACGTTGTTGAAGCGCTGGATATGAAGGAAATATGCCCTAGAGGCAATAATAAAGTTATTATTTATTTCCTTATAATCATGATAAATGTTTATTATTCATGCTAGAATTGTATTTACCGGAAACATAATACATGTGTGAATACATAGACAAACGTAGTGTCACTAGTATGCCTCTACTTGACTAGCTCGTTAATCAAAGATGGTTATGTTTCCTAACCATGAACAATGAGTTGTTATTTGATTAACGAGGTCACATCATTAGCAAAATGATCTGATTGACATGACCCAATCCATTAGCTTAGCACCCGATCGTTTAGTATGTTGCTATTGCTTTCTTCATGACTTATACATGTTCCTATGACTATGAGATTATGCAACTCCCGTTTACCGGAGGAACACTTTGGGTACTACCAAACGTCACAACGTAACTGGGTGATTATAAAGGAGTACTACAGGTGTCTCCAATGGTCGATGTTGGGTTGGCGTATTTCGAGATTAGGATTTGTCACTCCGATTGTCGGAGAGGTATCTCTGGGCCCTCTCGGTAATACACATCACATAAGCCTTGCAAGCATTACAACTAATATGTTAGTTGTGAGATGATGTATTATGGAACGAGTAAAGAGACTTGCCGGTAACGAGATTGAACTAGGTATTGGATACCGACGATCGAATCTCGGGCAAGTAACATACCGATGACAAAGGGAACAACGTATGTTGTTATGCAGTCTGACCGATAAAGATCTTCGTAGAATATGTAGGAGCCAATATGGGCATCCAGGTCCCTCTATTGGTTATTGACCAGAGACGTGTCTCGGTCATGTCTACATTGTTCTCGAACCCGTAGGGTCCGCACGCTTAAGGTTACGATGACAGTTATATTATGAGTTTATGCATTTTGATGTACCGAAGGTTGTTCGGAGTCCCGGATGTGATCACGGACATGACAAGGAGTCTTGAAATGGTCGAGACATAAAGATTGATATATTGGAAGCCTATGTTTGGACATCGGAAGTGTTCCGGGTGAAATCGGGATTTTACCGGGTTACCGGGAGGTTACCGGAACCCCCCGGGAGCCATATGGGCCATCATGGGCCTTAGTGGAAAGGAGAAAGGGGCAGCCCAAGGGGGCTGCGCACCTCCCCCCTTCCCCTAGTCCTATTAGGACTAGGAGAGGTGGCCGGCCACCCCTCTCCCTCTTTCCCCCTTGGGAATCCTAGTTGGAATAGGATTGGGGGGGGAGTCCTACTCCCGGTAGGAGTAGGACTCCTCCTGCGCCTCTCTCTCTTGGCCGGCGCCCCCTCCCCCCTTGGCTCCTTTATATACTGAGGTAGAGGCACCCCAAAGACACACAAGTTGACACAAGTTGATCCACGTGATCTATTCCTTAGCCGTGTGCGGTGCCCCCTGCCACCATATTCCTCGATAATACTGTAGCGGAGTTTAGGCGAAGCCCTGCTGCTGTAGTTCATCAAGATCGTCACCACGCTGTCGTGCTGACGAAACTCTTCCCCGACACTTTGCTGGATCGGAGTCCGGGGATCGTCATCGAGCTGAACGTGTGCTTGAACTCGGAGGTGCCGTAGTTTCGGTACTTGATCGGTTGGATCGTGAAGACGTACGACTACTTCCTCTACGTCGTGTCATCGCTTCCGCAGTCGGTCTGCATTGGGTACGTAGACAATACTCTCCCCTCGTTGCTATGCATCACATGATCCTGTGTGTGCGTAGGAAATTTTTTGAAATTACTACGAAACCCATCAGTGGCATCCGAGCGAGGTTATTTATGTTGATGTAATATGCACGAGTAGAACACAAGTGAGTTGTGGACGATACAAGTCATACTGCCTACCAGCATGTCATACTTTGGTTCGGCGGTATTGTTGGACGAGACGACCCGGACCAACCTTACGCGTACGCTTACGCGAGACCGGTTCCCTCGACGTGCTTTGCACAGAGATGGCTTGCGGGCAACTGTCTCTCCAACTTTAGTTGAACCAAGTATGGCTACGCCCGGTCCTTGCGAAGGTTAAAACGGAGTCTATTTGACAAACTATCGTTGTGGTTTTGATGCGTAGGTGAGATTGGTTCTTACTTAAGCCCGTAGCAGCCACGTAAAACATGCAACAACAAAGTAGAGGACGTCTAACTTGTTTTGCAGGGCATGTTGTGATGTGATATGGTCAAAGCATGATGCTGAATTTTATTGTATGAGATGATCATGTTTTGTAACCGAGTTATCGGCAACTGGCAGGAGCCATATGGTTGTCGCTTTATTGTATGCAATGCAATCGCGATGTAATGCTTTACTTTATTACTAAACGGTAGTGATAGTCGTGGAAGCATAAGATTGGCGAGACGACAACGATGCTACGATGGAGATCAAGGTGTCGCGCCGGTGACGATGGTGATCATGACGGTGCTTCGGAGATGGAGATCACAAGCACAAGATGATGATGACCATATCATATCACTTATATTGATTGCATGTGATGTTTATCTTTTTATGCATCTTATCTTGCTTTGATTGACGGTAGCATTATAAGATGATCTCTCACTAAATTATCAAGAAGTGTTCTCCCTGAGTATGCACCGTTGTCAAAGTTCGTCGTGCCCAGACACCACGTGATGATCGGGTGTGATAAGCTCTACGTCCATCTACAACGGGTGCAAGCCAGTTTTGCACACGCAGAATACTCAGGTTAAACTTGACGAGCCTAGCATATGCAGATATGGCCTCGGAACACGGAGACCGAAAGGTCGAGCGTGAATCATATAGTATATATGATCAACATAACGATGTTCACCATTGAAAACTACTCCATCTCACGTGATGATCGGTCATGGTTTAGTTGATTTGGATCACGTAATCACTTAGAGGATTAGAGGGATGTCTATCTAAGTGGGAGTTCTTAAATAATATGATTAATTGAACTTAAATTTATCATGAACTTAGTACCTGATAGTATCTTGCTTGTTTATGTTGATTGTAGATAGATGGCTCGTGCTGTTGTTCCGTTGAATTTTAATGCGTTCCTTGAGAAAGCAAAGTTGAAAGATGATGGTAGCAATTACACGGACTGGGTCCGTAACTTGAGGATTATCCTCATTGCTGCACAGAAAAATTACGTCCTGGAAGCACCGCTGGGTGCCAGGCCTGCTGCTGGAGCAACACCAGATGTTATGAACGTCTGGCAGAGCAAAGCTGATGACTACTCGATAGTTCAGTGTGCCATGCTTTACGGCTTAGAATCGGGACTTCAACGACGTTTTGAACGTCATGGAGCATATGAGATGTTCGAGGAGTTGAAGTTAATATTTCAAGCAAATGCCCGAATTGAGAGATATGAAGTCTCCAATAAGTTCTATAGCTGCAAGATGGAGGAGAACAGTTCTGTCAGTGAGCATATACTCAAAATGTCTGGGTATAATAATCACTTGATTCAATTGGGAGTTAATCTTCCGGATGATTGCGTTATTGACAGAATTCTCCAATCACTACCACCAAGCTACAAGAGCTTCGTGATGAACTATAATATGCAAGGGATGAACAAGACTATTCCCGAGCTCTTCGCAATGCTGAAAGCTGTGGAGGTAGAAATCAAGAAGGAGCATCAAGTGTTGATGGTTAACAAAACCACTAGTTTCAAGAAAAAGGGCAAAGGGAAGAAAAAGGGGAACTTCAAGAAGAACAGCAAGCAAGTTGCTGCTCAAGAGAAGAAACCCAAGTCTGGACCTAAGCCTGAAACAGAGTGCTTCTACTGCAAGCAGACTGGTCACTGGAAGCGGAACTGCCCCAAGTATTTGGCGGATAAGAAGGATGGCAAGGTGAACAAAGGTATATGTGATATACATGTTATTGATGTGTACCTTACTAGAGCTCGCAGTAGCACCTGGGTATTTGATACTGGTTCTGTTGCTAATATTTGCAACTCGAAACAGGGACTACAGAATAAGCGGGCACTGGCAAAGGACGAGGTGACGATGCGCGTGGGAAATGGTTCCAAAGTCGATGTGATCGCAGTCGGCACGCTACCTCTACATCTACCTTCGGGATTAATATTAGACCTAAGTAATTGTTATTTGGTGCCAGCGTTGAGCATGAACATTATATCTGGATCTTGTTTAATGCGAGACGGTTATTCATTTAAATCAGAGAATAATGGTTGTTCTATTTATATGAGTAATATCTTTTATGGTCATGCACCCTTGAAGAGTGGTCTATTCTTATTGAATCTCGATAGTAGTAATACACATGTTCATAATGTTGAAGCCAAAAGATGCAGAGTTGATAACGAAAGTGCAACTTATTTGTGGCACTGTCGTTTAGGTCATATCGGTATAAAGCGCATGAAGAAACTCCATGCTGATGGACTTTTGGAACCACTTGATTATGAATCACTTGGTACTTGCGAACCGTGCCTCATGGGCAAGATGACTAAAACACCGTTCTCCGGTACTATGGAGAGAGCAACAGATTTGTTGGAAATCATACATACCGATGTATGTGGCCCGATGAATATTGAGGCTCGTGGCGGATATAGTTATTTTCTCACCTTCACAGATGATTTAAGCAGATATGGGTATATCTACTTAATGAAACATAAGTCTGAAACATTTGAAAAGTTCAAAGAATTTCAGAGTGAAGTTGAAAATCATCGTAACAAGAAAATAAAGTTTCTACGATCTGATCGTGGAGGAGAATATTTGAGTTACGAGTTTGGTGTATATTTGAAAAACTATGGAATAGTTTCGCAACTCACGCCACCCGGAACACCACAGCGTAATGGTGTGTCCGAACGTCGTAATCGTACTTTACTAGATATGGTGCGATCTATGATGTCTCTTACTGATTTACCGCTATCATTTTGGGGATATGCTTTAGAGACGGCCGCATTCACGTTAAATAGGGCACCATCAAAATCCGTTGAGACGACGCCTTATGAACTGTGGTTTGGAAAGAAACCAAAGTTGTCGTTTCTTAAAGTTTGGGGTTGCGATGCTTATGTGAAAAAGCTTGAACCTGATAAGCTCGAACCCAAATCGGAGAAATGTGTCTTCATAGGATACCCAAAGGAAACTGTTGGGTACACCTTCTATCACAGATCCGAAGGCAAGACATTCGTTGCTAAGAATGGATCATTTCTAGAGAAGGAGTTTCTCTCGAAAGAAGTGAGTGGGAGGAAAGTAGAACTTGACGAGGTAACTGTACCTGCTCCCTTACTGGAAAGTAGTTCATCACAGAAAACTGTTTCAGTGACACCTACACCAGTTAGTGAGGAAGCCAATGATAATGATCATGAAACTTCAGATCAAGATACTACTGAACCTCGTAGATCAACCAGGGTAAGATCCGCACCCGAGTGGTACGGTAATCCTGTTCTGGAGGTCATGCTACTAGATCATGATGAACCTACGAACTATGAAGAAGCGATGGTGAGCCCAGATTCCGCAAAGTGGCTTGAAGCCATGAAATCTGAGATGGGATCCATGTATGAGAACAAAGTGTGGACTTTGGTTGACTTGCCCGATAATCGGCAAGCAATTGAGAATAAATGGATCTTCAAGAAGAAGACTGACGCTGATGGTAATGTTACTGTCTACAAAGCTCGACTTGTCGCAAAAGGTTTTCGGCAAGTTCAAGGGATTGACTACGATGAGACCTTCTCACCCGTAGCGATGCTTAAGTCTGTCCGAATCATGTTAGCAATTGCCGCATTTTATGATTATGAAATTTGGCAGATGGATGTCAAAACTGCATTCCTGAATGGATTTCTGGAAGAAGAGTTGTATATGATGCAACCAGAAGGTTTTGTCGATCCAAAGGAAGCTAACAAAGTGTGCAAGCTCCAGCGATCCATTTATGGACTGGTGCAAGCCTCTCGGAGTTGGAATAAACGTTTTGATAGTGTGATCAAAGCATTTGGTTTTATACAGACTTTCGGAGAAGCCTGTATTTACAAGAAAGTGAGTGGGAGCTCTGTAGCATTTCTGATATTATATGTGGATGACATATTACTAATTGGAAATGATATAGAATTTCTGGATAGCATAAAGGGATACTTGAATAAAAGTTTTTCAATGAAAGACCTCGGTGAAGCTGCTTACATATTAGGCATTAAGATCTATAGAGATAGATCAAGACGCTTAATTGGACTTTCACAAAGCACATACCTTGACAAAATTTTGAAGAAATTCAAAATGGATCAAGCAAAGAAAGGATTCTTGCCTGTATTACAAGGTGTGAAGTTGAGTAAAACTCAATGCCCGACCACTGCAGAAGATAGAGAGAATATGAAAGATGTTCCCTATGCATCAGCCATAGGCTCTATCATGTATGCAATGCTGTGTACCAGACCTGATGTGTGCCTTGCTATAAGTTTAGCAGGGAGGTACCAAAGTAATCCAGGAGTGGATCACTGGACAGCGGTCAAGAACATCCTGAAATACCTGAAAAGGACTAAGGATATGTTTCTCGTATATGGAGGTGACAAAGAGCTCACCGTAAAAGGTTACGTTGATGCAAGCTTTGACACTGATCCGGACGATTCTAAATCGCAAACCGGATACGTGTTTACATTAAACGGTGGAGCTGTCAGTTGGTGCAGTTCTAAACAAAGCGTTGTAGCGGGATCTACATGTGAAGCGGAATACATAGCTGCTTCGGAAGCAGCAAACGAAGGAGTCTGGATGAAGGAGTTCATATCCGATCTAGGTGTCATACCTAGTGCATCGGGTCCAATGAAAATCTTTTGTGACAATACTGGTGCAATTGCCTTGGCAAAGGAATCCAGATTTCACAAAAGGACCAAACACATCAAGAGACGCTTCAACTCCATCCGGGATCTAGTCCATGTGGGAGACATAGAGATTTGCAAGATACATACGGATCTGAATGTTGCAGACCCATTGACTAAGCCTCTTCCACGAGCAAAACATGATCAGCACCAAGGCTCCATGGGTGTTAGAATCATTACAGTGTAATCTAGATTATTGACTCTAGTGCAAGTGGGAGACTGAAGGAAATATGCCCTAGAGGCAATAATAAAGTTATTATTTATTTCCTTATAATCATGATAAATGTTTATTATTCATGCTAGAATTGTATTTACCGGAAACATAATACATGTGTGAATACATAGACAAACGTAGTGTCACTAGTATGCCTCTACTTGACTAGCTCGTTAATCAAAGATGGTTATGTTTCCTAACCATGAACAATGAGTTGTTATTTGATTAACGAGGTCACATCATTAGCAGAATGATCTGATTGACATGACCCAATCCATTAGCTTAGCACCCGATCGTTTAGTATGTTGCTATTGCTTTCTTCATGACTTATACATGTTCCTATGACTATGAGATTATGCAACTCCCGTTTACCGGAGGAACACTTTGGGTACTACCAAACGTCACAACGTAACTGGGTGATTATAAAGGAGTACTACAGGTGTCTCCAATGGTCGATGTTGGGTTGGCGTATTTCGAGATTAGGATTTGTCACTCCGATTGTCGGAGAGGTATCTCTAGGCCCTCTCGGTAATACACATCACATAAGCCTTGCAAGCATTACAACTAATATGTTAGTTGTGAGATGATGTATTACGGAACGAGTAAAGAGACTTGCCGGTAACGAGATTGAACTAGGTATTGGATACCGACGATCGAATCTCGGGCAAGTAACATACCGATGACAAAGGGAACAACGCATGTTGTTATGCGGTCTGACTGATAAAGATCTTCGTAGAATATGTAGGAGCCAATATGGGCATCCAGGTCCTGCTATTGGTTATTGACCAGAGACGTGTCTCGGTCATGTCTACATTGTTCTCGAACCCGTAGGGTCCGCACGCTTAAGGTTACGATGACAGTTATATTATGAGTTTATGCATTTTGATGTACCGAAGGTTGTTCGGAGTCCCGGATGTGATCACGGACATGACGAGGAGTCTCGAAATGGTCGAGACATAAAGATTGATATATTGGAAGCCTATGTTTGGACATCGGAAGTGTTCCGGGTGAAATCGGGATTTTACCGGGTTACCGGGAGGTTACCGGAACCCCCCGGGAGCCATATGGGCCATCATGGGCCTTAGTGGAAAGGAGAAAGGGGCAGCCCAAGGGGGCTGCGCACCTCCCCCCTTCCCCTAGTCCTATTAGGACTAGGAGAGGTGGCCGGCCACCCCTCTCCCTCTTTCCCCCTTGGGAATCCTAGTTGGAATAGGATTGGGGGGGGGGGAGTCCTACTCCCGGTAGGAGTAGGACTCCTCCTGCGCCTCTCTCTCTTGGCCGGCGCCCCCTCCCCCCTTGGCTCCTTTATATACTGAGGTAGAGGCACCCCAAAGACACACAAGTTGACACAAGTTGATCCACGTGATCTATTCCTTAGCCGTGTGCGGTGCCCCCTGCCACCATATTCCTCGATAATACTGTAGCAGAGTTTAGGCGAAGCCCTGCTGCTGTAGTTCATCAAGATCGTCACCACGCCGTCGTGCTGACGAAACTCTTCCCCGACACTTTGATGGATCGGAGTCCGGGGATCGTCATCGAGCTGAACGTGTGCTTGAACTCGGAGGTGCCGTAGTTTCGGTACTTGATCGGTTGGATCGTGAAGATGTACGACTACTTCCTCTACGTCGTGTCATCGCTTCCGCAGTCGGTCTGCGTTGGGTACGTAGACAATACTCTCCCCTCGTTGCTATGCATCACATGATCCTGTGTGTGCGTAGGAAATTTTTTGAAATTACTACGAAACCCATCAGGATATACTTCTGCAGGGTCTCTCCAGGTTGCTGCTGGATGTGACGCAGGTCACCCGCGTCCGGCGGACGGTTGCAAGTGCCCTGGAAGTTGGTGATGAAGCGGCCACGCATCTCCTCCCAGGAAGAAACCGACCCCTAGGGTAGGTTCAGGAGCCAAGAATGTGCGCCATCCTTGAGGGCCATCGGGAACCAGTTTGCCATGATCTTCTCGTCACCGATGGTCGCCTCGATGCTCAGCTCGTAGAGCTGCAGGAACTCGGCGGGTTCGGCGGTGCCATCGTAGCGTGGAGGCAGATCAGGCTTGAAGTTGCTTGGCTAGACGACGTTGCTGAGCTCCTGGGTGAACGCACGGCATCCTGCCGTGGCCACTAGAGGTCGTCGAGGGGGTGGAAACTGGTCTTGGTGCACGTGCACCGCCACCTCCTGCGGCAGTACATGGGCCTGGTGCTTGGATGCTGGAAGCACGCGTGCTTCTCCTTGGGGACGCTACACCACCTGGCAGCTCACGTCCTCCCAAGCCGGTGCAGGGCGAGGCGGGTTGCGCCGTGGTGCCACACGCCTTGGCTCGATGATTACGCCCTGGGTCGAAGGTGGTGGAGGAGCCCCGTGCGCCACGTCGCCCGCTGTAGGTGGTTGCTGAGGCAGCGAGTGAGCCGGATCGGTGGAGCCCCCGTGCGCCACACTGATGAGCTCAGCGATCCGCTCGAGCCACTCCTCGTAGAGGTCACCAACCGGGCAGTATCGAAGGAGCTCCCGCGCCATGAGCAGAGCAGCCTGCGCGTCCGCCTGGCCGTGATGCGCGTGGGATGATGAAGCTGCTAGGGTCAATGACGGAGTAGCGGTGCGCCCGTCGCGATGCACCGACGGGTGCATAGTGATGAAGCCTGTTGCTCGTGGTTGACAGGGCCCATGACGGTGTTGGCTATCAGAGATGGAGCGCAATGGGCGCAACCGTCACCCGCTGGAGCCGTCTGAGTGACGCGGGCAGCGACTGCGGCCCAACGCTCGGCACGAGCTCGGCGTGTGTCGGCCATGGAGGTGTCGGAGTGGCGGTGGATCGATCGATGGAAGAGAAGATCTGATGCACCCCTACCTGCCGCGCCAAATGTCGGATTAAGGGATCCACAAACCCTTGAGAGGTTTGAACTCTAGGGTACGTGTAGAGATCTCAACCTATCCAGCCTGCCTACTCATGATCCTCCTAAGCCTAGTGCGTCAAGCTCAAAGAGACAAAGGGACACAACAATTTATCCTGGTTCGGGCCACCTTGCGGTGTAATACCCTACTCCGGCATTTTGGTGGATTGCCTCAGAGGGCTGAGGATGAACTAGTACAATGGATGAACTGGCCTTAGGAGGCGAGGTGTTCTTAAGCTCGAGGGAGCTGGTGTGGTGTGAGCTAGTTCGACTTGTCTTCTCTCTATGGTGGTGGCTAGTCCTATTTATAGTGGCCTTGGTCCTCTTCCCAAATGTTGGTGGGAAGGTATCCCACAACGGCCGAATTTGAAAGGGGACAAGTAGTACAGCTTATCCTGACAAAAGTAGTCTTCGCCTGCGAAAATCCTCTGGTCGTGACGCTGCGGTGGGCTCGTCGATGACCTCCGTCCTGCCGTCCTGGCAGTCTTGGTCTCGTTGCACCAGAATGGAAACCTTTGGCTGATTCCTCAGGACTCCGTGCCTATTGCTTGCCTCCTTTGCACCGAAGAGGAAACCTGCGCTCTGCGCCCGCTTGGCCTCGGTCGTCATGGCTCACGTCAGCTGATCCTCGTGAGGTAAACCTTGCATAGAACTCTCCGCCCCTCAGGAGCCAACCTGAGGGGTGATGACCCACAAGTGTAGGGGATCTATCGTAGTCCTTTCAATAAGTAAGAGTGTCGAACCCAACGAAGAGCAGAAGGAAATGACAAGCGGTTTTCAGTAAGGTATTCTCTGCAAGCACTGAAATTATCGGTAACAGATAGTTTTGTGATAAGGTAATTCGTAACGAGTAACAAGTAACAAAATTAAATAAGGTGCAGCAAGATGGACCAATCCCGTGGTAGCAAAGGACAAGCCTGGACAAGTTCTTATATAGAGAAAAGCGCTCCCGAGGACACATGGGAATTATCGTCATGCTAGTTTTCATCACGCTCATATGATTCGCGTTCGTTACTTTGATAGTTTGATATGTGGGTGGACCGGTGCTTGGGTACTGCCCTTTCTTGGACAAGCATCCCACTTATGATTAACCACTATTGCAAGCATCCGCAACTACAAAATAAGAATTAAGGTAAACCTAACCATAGCATGAAACATATGGATCCAAATCAGCCCCTTACGAAGCAACACATAAACTAGGGTTTAAGCTTCTGTCACTCTAGCAACCCATCATCTACTTATTACTTCCCAATGCCTTCCTCTAGGCCCAAACAATGATGAAGTGTCATGTAGTCGACGTTCACATAACACCACTAGAGGAGAGACAACATACATCTCATCAAAATATCGAACGAATACCAAATTCACATGACTACTTATATCAAGACTTCTCCCATGTCCTCGGGAACAAACATCTCAGGAACAAACGTAACTACTCACAAATCATATTCATGTTCATAATCAGAGGGGTATTAATATGCATAAAGGATCTGAACATATGATCTTCCACCGAATAAACCAACTAGCATCAACTACAATGAGTAATCAACACTACTAGCAACCCACAGGTACCAATCTGAGTTTTTGGGACAAAGATTGGATACAAGAGATGAACTAGGGTTTGAGAGGAGATGGTGCTGGTGAAGATGTTGATGAAGATTGACCCCCTCCCGACGAGAGGATCGATGGTGATTACAATGGTGATGATTTCCCCCTCCCGGAGGGATGTTTCCCCAGCAGAACAGCTTCGTCGGAGCCCTAGATTGGTTCCGCCAAGGTTCCTCCTCGTGGCGGCGGTGTTTCTCCCGAAACTTATGATTTTGTCTAGGGTAAAAGACTTCATATATCAGAGTATGGCCACCAGAGGACTGCCAGGGGGCCCACGAGGCAGGGGGGCGCGCTCCCCACCCTCGTGGCCAGGGTGTGGCCCCCTCTGGTACTTTCTTCGCTCAGTATTTTTATTAATTCCAAAAATAACTTGGAGTTTCGGGACTTTTGGAGTTGTGCAGAATAGGTCTCTAATATTTGCTCCTTTCCAGCCTAGAATTCCAGCTGCCGGCATTCTCCCTCTGCATGTAAACCTTGTAAAATAAGAGTGAATAGGCATAAGTATTGTGACATAACGTGTAATAACAACCCATAATGCAATAAATATTGATATAAAAGCATGATGCAAAATGGACGTATCAACTCCCCCAAGCTTAGACCTCGCTTGTCCTCAAGCAGAAGCCGAAATCGAAAAGTATGTCCACGTGTTTAGAGAAGAGGTGTCGATAAAATAAAATACGGACATGAGGGCATCATGATCATTCTTATAACAACAACATATAATATATATACATATATATATATATATATATAGTCATATGATTTCTTATGCTCAAGTAATAATCTATCCACAATGTCAAGTATGAATCAGAAACTTCATTGAGAACCAACAAACCATGATCTCGGTCATTGAAGCAATCGCAATTTATCATAATATAGGAAAGAGTCAATATAAGAGCTTTTCAGCAAGTCCACATACTCAACTATCATTTAGTCTTTCACAATTGCTAACACTGACTTAATACTTATGGGTATGGAGTTTCAATTGGACACAGAGAAAGATAGGGGCTTATAGTGTTGCCTCCCAACCTTTTACCTCAAGGGTAATGTCAACAATAATAGTTCATGCTCACTTACATCCAATTGGATATATATATCTGGATCTTTCCAACACAAGGTGCTTACCAAAGGATAAAATATAAAAAGGAAAGGTGAAGATCACCGTGACTCTTGCATAATGTATAAGACAAGAATAAAAGATAGGCCCTTCGCAAAGGGAAGCAGAGGTTGTCATGTGCTTTTATGGTTGGATGCACGAAATCTTAATGCAAAAGAATGTCACTTTATATTGCCACTTGTGATATGGACCTTTATTATGCAGTCTGTCGCTTTTATTGCTTCCATATCACAAGATCGTATAAAGCTTATTTTCTCCACACTAATAAGCCATACATATTTAGAGAGCATTTTTTATTGCATGCAACATGACAACTTACTTGAAGGATCTTACCCAATCCATGGGTAGATATTGTGGACTCTCATGGCAAAACTGGGTTTAAGGATATTCGGAAGCACAAGTAGTATCTCTACTTGGTGCAAAGAATTTGTCTAGCATGAGGGAAAAGGCAAGCTCAACATGTTGGATGATCCATGACAATATACTTTATTTCGGATATAAGAAAACATAACCCATTACGTTGTCTTCCTTGTCCAACATCAACTCTTTAGCATGTCATATTTTAATGAGTGCTCACAATCATAAAAGATGTCCAAGATAGTATATTTATATGTGAGAACCTCTCTTTCTTTATTACTTCCTATTAATTGCAACGATGACCAAAACTATGTTTGCCAACTCTCAACAACTTTTATTCATCATACTCTTTATATGTGAAGTCATTACTCTCCACAAGATCAATATGATCTCTTTTATTTCTTTTTATTCTTTATTTTTCTTTTATACCCTCAAGATCATAGCAAGATAGCAAAGCCCTTGACTCAACACTAATCTTTATTATATATAGCTCACAGACTCGCTACATAGAAGGATCATAAGGCAAAACTCAAAACTAAATCATACCAAAACTTTATTCTACTAGATCAAGATATTACCAAAAGGAACAAACTAAGAAAAAGGGTAAAGATAGGAGTGTGATGGTGAAACGATATCGGGGCACCTCCCCAAGCTTAGTAGTTGCCAAGGGGAGTGCCCATACCCATGTGATTATGTATCTTTCTTCGGAGGTGGTGGTGTGATATTCTTGGCGATGATGCCCCTCAGGATACGATTCTCCTCCTCGAGCTTATTGACTTGCTGCTTGAGATCCATTATTTCCTTACGGAGCTTACCTGTGACGGCTAAAGCTCCTTTCACCCATGGATGTTGCATAGCTGCTGGAGAACAAGTGACACCCTTTTTCATATTTTCATAAGAAAGAAATCTAACATTGGAAGGGATGACCGAGTTTGGAATAGCTGAGCTCTGTAGTTCCCCCATCGTGAATTTGGCTCGGAAGCAAGAAGTAACTTCTTGATCCTCCTCCATGGCATCTATCCTTTTCAAGTCAGCCTCCATCTCCTCCTCCGTTGATGGCCCAAAGTGATAGGCATCACTGTTTGCTCCTGGACCCGGTGTCGGATGAGACACGCAACTCTCCCCGACTGACTCTTGAGAAGATATCTTGCTCTAAATCTATTGCAGAAATAGCTTGAAACAAAAACAGAGGATATTTGCGTGATACGGTGGTCAAAACCTTCGGGAGATTATATAATGAATTTTTACCGACCAAAAGAAGTATCGTGCAAGAAAACGGAGTCCGGAGATCTCATGAGGTGCCCACGAGGCAGGGGCGCGTGCCCAGGGGGGTAGGGCGCACCCTCCACCCTCGTGGATGCCTCGTGTCCTTCCCGGACTACTTCTTGTTTTCCTATTTTCTTAAATATGCCAAAACGGAGAAAAAATGCTATTAGAACTGTTTTGGAGTCGGTTTACTTACCGTACCACATACCTATTCCTTTTCGGAGTCTAAAACATTCTGGAAAGTGTCCCTTATGTATTCCTCCGGGGTTACGGTTTCAATAACATTAGTCTCAACATTTATTGGATTACCTGAGATATAATGTTTGATTCTTTGACCGTTTACCATCTTCGGACGTGTGCCTTCAAAGTTGTTGATTTTTATAGCACCGGAACGATAGACCTCCTTGATAACGTAAGGCCCTTCCCATTTAGAGAGAAGGTTTCCTGCAAAAAATCTTAAACGAGAGTTGAAGAGCATGTTGGGGAACGTTGCAGAAAATTAAAATTTTACCTACGGTTTCACCAAGATCCATCTATGAGTTCATCTAAGCAACGAGTCAAGGGGAAGAGTTTGCATCTACATACCACTTGTAGATCGAGTGCGGAAGCGTTCAAGGGGATGGTGATGATGGAGTCGTACTCGTCGTGATTCGGATCACCGATGACCAAGTGCTGAACGGACAACACCTCCGCGTTCAACACACGTACGGGACGGACGACATCTCCTCCATCTTGATCCAGCAAGGAGGAAGGAGAGGTTGAGGAAGGCAGATCCAACGGCAGCACGACGGCGTGGTGTAGTTGGTGCAGAAGTACTCCGACAGGGTTTCGCCAAGCACGTACGGAGGAGGAGAGGTGTTGGGGAGGGGAGGGGCTGCGCCTTGAGTTGTGGTGCGGCTGCCCTCCCCTCACCCCTCTATTTATAGGAGGAGAGGGGCAAGGGGGTCGGCCCTCTAGGGGAAACCCTAGAGGGGGGCGGCGGCCAAAGGGAGAGGGAAAAGGGGTGGCTTGCCCCCCAAGCTAGAGGGGCGCCCCCTTTAGGGTTTCCCCTCCCCTTGCCCTAGCCGCATGGGCCTAGGTGGGGAGGCGCGCCCAGCCCACTAGGGGATGGCTCCCTCTCCCACACAGCCCATGTGCCCCCCCCGGGAGGGGTGGCCCCACCCGATGGACCCCCGGAACCCTTCCGGTGGCCCCGGTACAATACCGGTACGCCACCGAAACTTTCCGGTGTCCGTTTAACAACTTCCCATATATAAATCTTTACCTCCGGACCTTTCCGGAACTCCTCGTGACGTCCGGGATCTCATCCGGGACTCCGAACAACATTTAGTAGTCACATACAAGTCTTCCTAATAACCCTAGCATCACCGAACCTTAAGTGTGTAGACCCTACGGGTTCGGGAGACACGTAGACATGACCGAGACGGCTCTCGGGCAATAACCAACAGCGGGATCTGGATACCCATGTTGGCTCCCACATGCTCCTCGATGATGTCATCGGATGAACCACGATGTCGAGGATTCAATCAACCCCGTATGCAATTCCCTTTGTCAATCGGTACGTTACATGCCCGAGACTCGATCGTCGGTATCCCAATACCTCGTTCAGTCTCGTTACTGGCAAGTCACTTTACTCGTACCGTAATGCATGATCCCGTGACCAAACACTTGGTCACATTGAGCTCATTATGATGATGCATTACCGAGTGGGCCCAGAGATACCTCTCCGTCATACGGAGTGACAAATCCCAGTCTCGATCCGTGTCAACCCAACAGAGACTTTCGGAGATACCTGTAGTGCACCTTTATAGTCACCCAGTTACGTTGTGACGTTTGGTACACCCAAAGCACTCCTACGGTATCCGGGAGTTACACGATCTCATGGTCTAAGGAAGAGATACTTGACATTGGAAAAGCTCTAGCAAACGAACTAACCGACCTTTGTGCTATGCTTAGGATTGGGTCTTGTCCATCACATCATTCTCCTAATGATGTGATCCCGTTATCAACGACATCCAATGTCCATAGCCAGGAAACCATGACTATCTGTTGATCACAACGAGCTAGTCAACTAGAGGCTCACTAGGGACATATTGTGGTCTATGTATTCACACGTGTATTACAATTTCCGGATAATACAATTATAGCATGAATAAAAGACTATTATCATGAACAAAGAAATATAATAATAACACTTTTATTATTGCCTCTAGGGCATATTTCCAACAGTCTCCCACTTGCACTAGAGTCAATAATCTAGTTACATTGTGATGAATCGAACACCCATAGAGTTCTGGTGTTGATCATGTTTCGCTCGCGAGAGAGGTTTAGTCAATGGATCTGCGACATTCAGATCCGTATGTACTTTGCAAATTTCTATGTCTCCATCTTGAACATTTTCACGGATGGAGTTGAAACGACGCTTGATGTGCCTGGTCTTCTTGTGAAATCTGGGCTCCTTCGCAAGGGCAATAGCTCCAGTATTGTCACAGAAAAGTTTGATCGGCCCCGACGCATTGGGTATGACTCCTAGGTCGGTGATGAACTCCTTCACCCAAATAGCTTCATGCGCTGCCTCCGAGGCTGCCATGTACTCCGCTTCACATGTAGATCCCGCCACGACGCTCTGCTTGCAGCTGCACCAGCTTACTGCTCCACCATTCAACATATACATGTATCCGGTTTGTGACTTAGAGTCATCCAGATCTGTATCGAAGCTAGCGTCGACGTAACCCTTTACGACAAGCTCTTCGTCACCTCCATAAATGAGAAACATGTCCTTCGTCCTTTTTAAGTACTTCAGGATATTCTTGACCGCTGTCCAGTGTTCCATGCCGGGATTACTTTGGTACCTTCCTACCAAACTTACGGCAAGGTTTACATCAGGTCTGGTACACAGCATGGCATACATAATAGATCCTATGGCTGAAGCATAGGGGATGACACTCATCTCTTCTTTATCTTTTGCCGTGGTCGGGCATTGAGACGAGCTCAATCTCACACCTTGCAATACAGGAAAGAACCCCTTCTTGGACTGATCCATTTTGAACTTCTTCAAAATTTTATCAAGGTATGTGCTTTGTGAAAGACCTATGAGGCGTCTCGATCTATTTCTATAGATCTTGATGCCTAATATATAAGCAGCTTCTCCAAGGTCCTTCATTGAAAAACACTTATTCAAGTAGGCCTTAATGCTGTCCAAGAATTCTATATCATTTCCCATCAAAAGTATGTCATCTACATATAATATGAGAAATGCTATAGAGCTCCCACTCACTTTCTTGTAAACGCAGGCTTCTCCATAAGTCTACATAAACCCAAACACTTTGATCATCTCATCAAAGGGAATGTTCCAACTCCGAGATGCTTGCACCAGCCCATAAATGGATCGCTGGAGCTTGCATACTTTGTTAGCATTCTTAGGATCGACAAAACCCTCCGGCTGCATCATATACAGTTCTTCCTTAAGATGCCCGTTAAGGAATGCCGTTTTGACGTCCATCTGCCATATCTCATAATCATAGTATGCGGCAATTGTTAACATGATTCGGACAGACTTAAGCTTCGCTACGGGAGAGAAAGTCTCATCGTAGTCAATCCCTTGAACTTGCCGATAACCCTTAGCGACAAGTCGAGCTTTATAGATGGTGACATTACCATCCGCGTCCGTCTTCTTCTTAAAGATCCATTTGTTTTCTATCGCTTGCCGATCATTGGGCAAGTCAGTCAAAGTCCATACTTTGTTTTCATACATGGATTCTATCTCGGATTTCATGGCTTCTAGCCATTTGTTGGAATCTGGGCCCGCCATCGCTTCTTCATAGTTCGAAGGTTCACCGTTGTCTAACAACATGATTTCCAGGACAGGGTTGCCGTACCACTCTGGTGCGGAACGTGTCCTTGTGGACTTACGAAGTTCAGTAGCAACTTGATCCGAAGTACCTTGATCATCATCATTATTTTCCTCTTCAGTTGGTGTAGGCATCACAGGAACATTTTCTTGAGCTGCACTACTTTTCCGTTCAAGAGGTAGTACTTCATCGAGTTCTACTTTCCTCCCACTTACTTCTTTCGAGAGAAACTCTTTTTCCAGAAAGGATTCGTTCTTGGCAACAAAGATCTTGCCCTCGGATCTTAAGTAGAAGGTATACCCAATGGTTTCTTTAGGGTATCCTATGAAGACGCATTTTTCCGACTTGGGTTCGAGCTTTTCAGGTTGAAGTTTCTTGACATAAGCATCACATCCCCAAACTTTTAGAAACGACAACTTAGGTTTCTTCCCAAACCACAATTCATACGGTGTCGTCTCAAAGGATTTAGACGGTGCCCTATTTAAAGTGAATGTAGCTGTCTCTAGAGCGTATCCCCAAAATGATAGCGGTAAATCGGTAAGAGACATCATAGACCGCACCATATCCAATAGAGTGCGATTACGATGTTCGGACACACCGTTACGCTGAGGTGTTCCAGGCGGCGTGAGTTGAGAAACGATTCCACATTTCCTTAAGTGTGTACCAAATTCGTGACTTAAGTATTCTCCTCCACAATCTGATCGTAAGAATTTTATCTTTCGGTCACGTTGATTCTCTACTTCATTCTGAAATTCCTTGAACTTTTCAAAGGTCTCAGACTTGTGTTTCATCAAGTAGACATACCCATATCTACTCAAGTCATCTGTGAGAGTGAGAACATAACGATATCCTCCGCGAGCCTCAACACTCATTGGACCGCACACATCGGTATGTATGATTTCCAACAAGTTGGTTGCTCGCTCCATTGTTCCGGAGAACGGAGTCTTGGTCATCTTGCCCATGAGGCATGGTTCGCATGTGTCAAATGATTCATAATCAAGAGACTCTAAAAGTCCATCAGCATGGAGCTTCTTCATGCGCTTGACACCAATGTGACCAAGGCGGCAGTGCCACAAGTATGTGGGACTATCGTTATCAACTTTACATCTTTTGGTATTCACGCTATGAATATGTGTAACACTACGTTCGAGATTCATTAAGAATAAACCATTGACCATCGGAGCATGACCATAGAACATATCTCTCATATAAATAGAACAACCATTATTCTCGGACTTAAATGAGTAGCCATCTCGTATTAAACGAGATCCAGATACAATGTTCATGCTCAAACTTGGCACAAAATAACAATTATTAAGGTTTATAACTAATCTCGTAGGTAAATGTAGAGGTAGCGTGCCGACGGCAATCACATCGACTCTGGAACCATTCCCGACGTGCATCGTCACCTCGTCCTTTGCCAGTCTCCGCTTATTCCGCAGCTCCTGCTGTGAGTTACAAATATGAGCAACGACACCGGTATCAAATACCCAGGAGTTACTACGAGTACTGGTAAGGTACACATCAATTACATGTATATCGAATATACCTTTAGTGTTGCCGGCCTTCTTATCCGCTAAGTATTTGGGGCAGTTCCGCTTCCAGTGACCCTTCCCCTTGCAATAAAAGCACTCAGTCTCAGGCTTGGGTCCATTCTTTGACTTCTTCCCGGCAACTGGCTTACCGGGCGCGGCAACCTCTTTGCCGTCCTTCTTGAAGTTCTTCTTACCCTTGCCCTTCTTGAACTTAGTGGTCTTATTGACCATCAACACTTGATGTTCTTTCTTGATTTCAACCTCTGCTGACTTCAGCATAGAAAATACTTCAGGAATGGTCTTTACCATCCCCTGCATATTGTAGTTCATCACAAAGCTCTTGTAGCTTGGTGGGAGCGACTGAAGGATTCTGTCAATGACCGCCTCATCCGGGAGGTTAATGTCCAGCTGGGACAAGCGGTTGTGCAACCCAGACATTTTGAGTATGTGCTCACTGACAGAACTATTTTCCTCCATCTTACAACTGTAGAACTTGTCGGAGACTTCATATCTCTCGACCCGGGTGTGAGCTTGGAAAACTAGTTTCAGCTCTTCGAACATCTCATATGCTCCGTGATGCTCAAAACGCTTTTGGAGCCCCGGTTCTAAGCTGTAAAGCATGCCGCACTGAACGAGGGAGTAATCATCAGCACGAGACTGCCAAGCATTCATAATGTCTTGGTTCTCTGGGACGGGAGCGTCACCTAGCGGTCCTTCTAGGACATATTGTTTCCTAGCAGCTATGAGGATGATCCTCAGGTTCCGGACCCAGTCCGTATAGTTGCCGCCATCATCTTTCAGCTTGGTTTTCTCTAGGAACGCGTTGAAGTTCATGTTGACATGAGCGTTGGCCATTTGATCTACAAGACATATTTGCAAAAGGTTTTAGACTAAGTTCATGATAATTAAGTTCATCTAATCAAATTATTGAACTCCCACTCAGATTAGACATCCCTCTGGTCATCTAAGTGTTACACGATCCGAGTCGACTAGGCCGTGTCCGATCATCACGTGAGACGGACTAGTCATCGTCGGTGAACATTCTCATGTTGATCGTATCTTCCATACGACTCGTGTTCGACCTTTCGGTCTCCGTGTTCCGAGGCCATGTCTGTACATGCTAGGCTCGTCAAGTTAACCCTAAGTGTTTTGCATGTGTAAAACTGTCTTACACCCGTTGTATGTGAACGTAAGGATCTATCACACCCGATCATCACGTGGTGCTTCGAAACGACGAACTGTAGCAACGGTGCACAGTTAGGGGAGAACACTTCTTGAAATTTTTAAGGGATCATCTTATTTACTACCGTCGTCCTAAGTAAACAAGATGCATAAACATAATAAACATCACATGCAATTATATAAAGTAGTGACATGATATGGCCAATATCATATAGCTCCTTTGATCTTCATCTTCGGGGCTCCATGATCATCTTGTCACCGGCATGACACCATGATCTCCATCATCATGATCTCCATCATCGTGTCTTCATGAAGTTGTCACGCCAACGACTACTTCTACTTCTATGACTAACGCGTTTAGCAATAAAGTAAAGTAGTTTACATGGCGTTCTTCAATGACACGCAGGTCATACAAAAATAAAGACAACTCCTATGGCTCCTGCCAGTTGTCATACTCATCGACATGCAAGTCATGATTGCTATTACAAGAACATGATCTCATACATCACAATATATCATTCATCATTCATCGCAACTTCTGGCCATATCACATCACATGACAATTGCTGCAAAAACAAGTTAGACGTCCTCTAATTGTTGTTGCATCTTTTACGTGGCTGCAATTGGGTTCTAGCAAGAACGTTTTCTTACCTACGAATAACCACAACGTGATCTTGTCAACTTCTATTTACCCTTCATAAGGACCCTTTTCATCGAATCCACTTCAACTAAAGTGGGAGAGACAGACACCCGCCAGCCACCTTATGCAACTAGTGCATGTTAGTCGGTGGAACCGGTCTCACGTAAGCGTACGTGTAAGGTTGGTCCGGGCCGCTTCATCCCACAATACCGCTGAAGCAAGATAAGACTAGTAGCGGCAAGCAAGTTGACAAGATCTACGCCCACAACAAAATTGTGTTCTACTCATGCAAAGAGAACTACGCATAGACCTAGCTCATGATGCCACTGTTGGGGAACGTTGTAGAAAATTAAAATTTTTCCTACGGTTTCACCAAGATCCATCTATGAGTTCATCTAAGCAACGAGTCAAGGGGAAGAGTTTGCATCTACATACCACTTGTAGATCGAGTGCGGAATCGTTCAAGGGGATGGTGATGATGGAGTCGTACTCATCGTGATTCGGATCACCGATGACCAAGTGCTGAACGGACAACACCTCCGCGTTCAACACACGTACGGGACGGACGACGTCTCCTCCGTCTTGATCCAGCAAGGAGGAAGGAGAGGTTGAGGAAGGCAGCTCCAACGGCAGCACGACGGCGTGGTGTAGTTGGTGCAGAAGTACTCCGACAGGGCTTCGCCAAGCACGTACGGAGGAGGAGAGGTGTTGGGGAGGGGAGGGGCTGCGCCTTGAGTTGTGGTGCGGCTGCCCTCCCCTCACCCCTCTATTTATAGGAGGAGAGGGGCAAGGGGGCCGTCCCTCTAGGGGAAACCCTAGAGGGGGGCGGCGGCCAAAGGGAGAGGGAAAAGGGGTGGCTTGCCCCCCAAGCTAGGGGGCGCCCCCTTTAGGGTTTCCCCTCCCCTTGCCCTAGCCGCATGGGCCTAGGTGGGGAGGCGCGCCCAGCCCACTAGGGGCTGGCTCCCTCTCCCACACAGCCCATGTGGCCCCCTCGGGAGGGGTGGCCCCACCCGGTGGACCCCCGGAACCCTTCCGGTGGCCCCGGTACAATACCGGTACGCCACCGAAACTTTCCGGTGTCCGTTTAACAACTTCCCATATATAAATCTTTACCTCCGGACCCTTCCGGAACTCCTCGTGACGTCCGGGATCTCATCCGGGACTCCGAACAACATTCGGTAGTCACACACAAGTCTTCCTAATAACCCTAGCATCACCGAACCTTAAGTGTGTAGACCCTACGGGTTCGGGAGACACGTAGACATGACCGAGACGGCTCTCGGGCAATAACCAACAGCGGGATCTGGATACCCATGTTGGCTCCCACATGCTCCTCGATGATGTCATCGGATGAACCACGATGTCGAGGATTCAATCAACCCCGTATGCAATTCCCTTTGTCAATCGGTACGTTACATGCCCGAGACTCGATCGTCGGTATCCCAATACCTCGTTCAGTCTCGTTACCGGCAAGTCACTTTACTCGTACCGTAATGCATGATCCCGTGACCAAACACTTGGTCACATTGAGCTCATTATGATGATGCATTACCGAGTGGGCCCAGAGATACCTCTCCGTCATACGGAGTGACAAATCCCAGTCTCGATCCGTGTCAACCCAATAGAGACTTTCGGAGATACCTGTAGTGCACCTTTATAGTCACCCAGTTACGTTGTGACGTTTGGTACACCCAAAGCACTCCTACGGTATCCGGGAGTTACACGATCTCATGGTCTAAGGAAGAGATACTTGACATTGGAAAAGCTCTAGCAAACGAACTAACCGACCTTTGTGCTATGCTTAGGATTGGGTCTTGTCCATCACATCATTCTCCTAATGATGTGATCCCGTTATCAACGACATCCAATGTCCATAGCCAGGAAACCATGACTATCTGTTGATCACAACGAGCTAGTCAACTAGAGGCTCACTAGGGACATATTGTGGTCTATGTATTCACACGTGTATTAAGATTTCCGGATAATACAGTTATAGCATGAATAAAAGACTATTATCATGAACAAAGAAATATAATAATAACACTTTCATTATTGCCTCTAGGGCATATTTCCAACAGAGCAACACATAATCACCTACATTAAACTCACGCTTTTGTATCCTTTTGTCATGCCATCTTTTAACTTTTTCTTTAAATAGTTTGGCATTCACATAGGCTTGAGTTCTCCATTCATCAAGTGAGCTTATATCAAATAACCTCTTCTCACCGACAAGTTTGAAATCATAATTGAGCTATTTAATGGCCCAATATGCCTTATGTTCTAGTTTGAGAGGTAAGTGACATGCTTTTTCCATAAACCATTTTATATGGAGACATACCCATAGGATTTTTATATGTAATTCTATAAGCCCATAATGCATCATCAAGTTTCTTGGACCAATTCTTTCTAGATCTATTAACAATCTTTTGGAAAATCAATTTAATCTCTTTGTTACTCAGTTCTACTTGGCCACTAGATTGTGGGTGATATGGAGACGCAATTCTATGATTAACATCATACTTAGAAAGAATTTTACGGAAAGCACGATGAATAAAATGTGAACCAGCATCAGTCATTAGGTATTTAGGGACTCCAAACCACGGAAAAATAACTTCCTTAAGCATCTTAATAGAGGTGTTATGATCAACACTGCTAGTTGGAATAGCTTCTACCCACTTAGTAACGTAATCAACAACAACTAAAATATGTGTATACCCATTAGAGGAAGGAAACGGTCCCATATAATCAAAGCCCCAAACATCAAATGGCTCTATAACAAGAGAATAATTCATAGGCATTTCTTGACGTCTACTAATCTTACCAATTCTTTGACATTCATCACAAGACAAGACAAACTTACGGGCATCTTTGAAGAGAGTAGGCCAATAAAAACCGGATTGCAATACCTTATGTGCAGTTCTATCTCCAGCGTGGTGTCCTCCATATGCCTCGGAGTGACACTTGCGTAGGATCTGTTCCTGTTCATGCTCAGGTACACAACGTCTAATAACACCATCTACTCCTTCTTTATAAAGGTGTGGGTCATCCTAGAAGTAATGTCTTAAATCATAGAAAAACTTTTTCTTTTGCTGGTATGTGAAACTAGGTGGTATAAATTTGGCAACAATGTAATTAGCACAATAAGCATACCATGGAGCAGTACGAGAAGCATTTATGACAGCTAATTGTTCATCAGGAAAGCTATCATCGATAGGTAGTGGGTCATCAAGAACATTCTCTAACCTAGAAAAGTTGTCTGCAACGGGGTTCTCAGCTCCCCTTCTATCAATGATATGCAAATCAAATTCTTGTAGTAGGAGAACCCATCTAATAAGTCTAGGTTAAGCATCTTTCTTTTCCATAAGATATTTAATAGCAGCATGATCAGTGTGAACACTTACTTTAGAGTCAACAATATAAGGTCTAAACTTATCACAAGCAAATACAACTGCTAAAAATTCTTTTTTAGTAGTAGCATAATTTCTCTGGGCACTGTCTAGAGTTTTACTAGCATATTGAATAACATTTAGTTTCTTATCAACTCTTTGTCCTAGAACAACACCTACGACTTAATCACTAGCATCGCACATAATTTCAAAGGGTAAATTCCAATCAGGTGGCTGAACAATAGGTGCAGAAACCAAAGCTTTCTTAAGTATTTCAAATGCTTCTACACAATCATCATCGAAGACAAAAGGAATATCTTTTTGTAAGAGATTAGTCAGAGGCCTAGAAATTTTTAGAGAAGTCCTTAATGAACCTCCTATAAAAACTGGCATGACCAAGGAAACTTCTTATACCTTTAATGTCCTTAGGACACGACATCTTTTCAATAGCATCAACTTTAGCTTTATCAACTTCAATACCTCTTTCAGAAATTTTATGCCCCAAGACAATACCTTCATTAACCATAAAGTGACACTTTTCCCAATTCAAGACAAGACTAGTATCTTCGCATCTCTACAAAACTCGATCAAGGTTGCTCAAGCAATCATCAAAAGAAGATCCATAAACGGAGAAATCATCCATGAAAACCTTAACAATCTTTTCACAAAAGTCAGAGAATAGTTGTGTATTAAAGTAGCCACCTTAAGTTAACCATTAAGTAACAAAACTCACATCTGTCATGGATACACTCACCCAATCCACGTCTACTAGCATAGCATAGCAATATAAGCAACATAGAAGTAACTCCCAAAGGTTTGATAATAAACAGGACAATAGGTACTACCTCATCTACTTCCCAAAACCCACATATTAAACAGATCCTAACCATGCAATTGTTTGAGGATTGATCTAATGCAATAAAACTGGGTAGTAAAGAGGTATGATCAAAGTGTTACTTGCCTTGCTGATGATCCGTGAAATCTAGAGACTCGTAGTAGCACGCTGCGCACTCCGGGTACTCTATCGCAAACAAACAAGCATACAATAAGCACTCAACTAGAAGCACATGTAAACTCAAATAAGAGATTTAACCAGAAATTTCTACTTAAGAACTCCGGTTTGCAAAAAGAATCAAATCAAACGAAACAACGAAACTCAAACTGCGAAAGAAACAAGCTTCATTTACTAATCTGGACTTAAGTCAAATTTTACAGTAGCTAAAACTTGTTTGAGTTGGTTAAACAGAAAGAGGGTTTCGAGACGAAACTCTAGGCGCTTGAATCGCCTGATTCCGATAAACGAGTGAAAAGATAAACTAAAATGAAAATCAGGGCAGAAATCGCGAAAAAACCCTGGAAAAAGAAAAACTAACGAACAGGCTAACGAATGAACGTTCGCTGTCTGCGTCTAAACGGTGAAAATCGTTCGTTAAAACGAACAAACAAACAGGCGTTCACTAAATAACTAAACCGAAAAAAACAATCTATTAAAAAAATAAACCGGGGTTTCTAAAAAACTGATGGTTTTCTCACGAAAACCGTGGCGGTGGCGGCGGCTACCTCCGGCCGGTCCAGCGAGGTCCGGTGGGGTCAGCGAGGGGCTCCGACGGGGTGGGGCGGCGGCAGCGGCGGCGGACGATGGGGTTCGACGGCGGCGCGGGCAGCAGCAGCGGCTGCCTAGGGTTAGGGTTTGGGGCGGCGTGACGCGGGCTTCGATGGGCTGGGGGGCTCGGGGCGGCGCTATATAAGAGGCCGGCTGGGCGGAGTCCTGGCCGGTTACGGCCCGGATTCGGTTTGTTTTTTTAAATAATTCCGCGCAAAAAAACAAATAAAAGAAATACTAAACGGACTCCAAAAATCCTGAAATAAATTTTCCTCGTCCTCTAAAAATATAGCGGACAAAAGTGAACATTTATTTGGGCCTATAATGCAATTTTGAAAAATGCATATTTTTCCTAATTCAAATAAAATAGCGATAAAACTCTGAATAAAAATCTTATTTGATTTTAGTATTAAATCTCCAATATTTCTTTATTTTGGGAAAGTCATTTTTTCCCTCTCTCTTATTTTTATAAAAGAAATATACAAAGAGAAAATAATTAAAATCAATTGATCCTCTTTTCAAAATTTGAGAAAAACTCAAATATGAAAATAACGAAATCCCCAACTCTCTCCGTGGGTCCTTGAGTTGCGTAGAATTTCTAGGATCAAACCAAAATGCAATAAAATATGATATGTAATGATGATCTAATGTATAACATTCCAAATTGAAAATTTGGGATGTTACAAACCTACCCCCCTTAAGATGAATCTCGCCCTCGAGATTTGGGTTGGCTAGAAAATAGGTGAGGGTGATCCTTCTGTAGGTCTTCCTCTCGCTCCTAGGTGGCTTCATCCTCGGTATGGTGGCTCCACTGAACTTTGCAGAACTTGATAACCTTGTTGCGCGTGACTCGGCTCGCAAATTCGAGAATCTTGACTGGTTTCTCCTCATAGGTCAAATCGCTATCCAATCCAGTGGCACTGTATCTCTCAGAGGGATATCAGCCATCTCTGCGTGGCACTTCTTCAACTGGGAAACGTGGAACACATCATGAACTCTTGACAATCCTTCGGGCAATTCCAATTTGTAAGCAACTTCTCCCATACGCTCCAAAACCTTGTATGGTCCCACAACTCCAAAACGCTTAACTCCTCGAAGTGGGGACACACGAAGATAAACTCTGTCTCCGACTTTGTAAACTGTCTCCTTGCGTTTAGAATCCGCATAGCTCTTCTGTCTGGACTGGGCTACCTCGAGCCTATCATGAATCAGCTTAACCTTCTCTTCAGACTCTTTAATCAAATCTGGTCCAAACAACTGATGGTCTCCAACTTCGTCCCACAACAACAGTGTCCTGCACCTCCTTCCGTACAAAGCTTCAAAAGGGGCCATCTTCAGACTGGCTTGATAACTGTTGTTGTAAGAGAACTCTGCATAAGGTAAATTGTCGTCCCAACTAGATCCATAATCTAGTGCACAAGCTATCAACATGTCCTCTGGAATCTGATTGACTCTCTCAGTCTGTCCATCTGTCTGTGGATGAAAGGCTGTACTGAACTCTATCCTGGTACCCAAAGTTTCGTGCAACTGATTCCAGAACTTTGAGGTAAACTGGGTCCCTCTATCTGATACAATGGTCCTCAGAACTCCATGCAGACATACAATCCTGGTCATGTATATTTTTGCCAACTTAGCACTGGTGTAAGCGGTCTTCACTGGGATGAAATGGGCTACCTTCGTCAAACGATCGACTACAACCCATATCGAGTCATAGCCTGAGCGAGTCCTGGGCAATCCCATGATAAAATCCATGCCTAGCTTATCCCACTTCCATTCGGGTATTGGCAATGTTGTAGCAATCCTGCTGGCTTCTGATGCTCTGCCTTTACTCTCTGACATACATCACAAACTGCTACATACTCTACAATATCCTTCTTCATTCCGGTCCACCAGAAACTGTCCTTCAAATCCAGATACATCTTGGTATTTCCTGGGTGAATCGAATACGGCGAGTCATGGGCCTCCTGCAGATTCAACTTCCTGATCTCCGGGTCATTAGGCACATATACGCGGTCCTCAAACCATACGGTATCATGCTCATCCTCATGAAATCCCTTAGCTTTTCCTTTGCTCATCTGCTCCTTTATCTCAGCAAACTCCTTGTCGGTCTTCTGAGCTTCTCTGATCTTATCCATCAAAGTAGACTGAATCTCTAATGCTGCTACGTAGCCTCTCGGGACTATCTCCAAACATAGCTCACGAAGATCCTCGGCTAACTCCTTGGGTAATTCTCCAATCAAGAGGGTGTTGACATGACTCTTGTGGCTCAACGCATCGGCTACTACGTTAGCCTTTCCTGGATGATAATGCAACCTCATATCATAATCCTTAATGAGCTCCAACCATCTCCTTTGCCTGAGATTTAACTCCTTCTGTGTGAAGATATACTTCAAACTCTTGTGATCCGTGTACACCTCACAATGGTTTCCAATGACAAAATGCCTCCATGTCTTCAACGCATGCACTACGGCTGCTAACTCCAAATCATGTGTAGCATAATTCAACTCATGGGGTTTAAGCTATTGTGTGGCATATGAAACAATTCTTCCCTCCTGCATAAGCATTGCTCCAAGTCCTTGACGAGAAGTGTCGCAATATACTTCATAATCCTTGCGCTGATCTGGCAGGATCAACACCGATGATGTAACCAAATGTTTCTTCAACTCCTGGAAACTGGCCTCACATTCCTCAGTCCATTTAAATTTGGTGTCCTTCTTCAACAATTCAGTCATGGGCTTTGCAATCTTCAAGAAATTCTCAATGAACCTCTGGTAGTATCCTGCGAGTCCAAGAAAACTCCGGATCTCTCCAACTGACGTGGGTGCTTCCCAGTTTGTCACAGTGACAACCTTGGTGGGGTCTACTGCTATTCCTTCTCCAGATATAACATGTCTGAGGAATCCAACTTCCTTCAACCAAAACTCACACTTGCTGAACTTGGCATATAACTGATGTTCTCTGAGCTTCCCAAGTACCAAACACAAATGCTTCTTATGCTCCTCTTCATTATTCGAATAGACCAGAATATCATCAATGAACACCACGACGAACTTATCCAGAAACTCCATAAACACCTTGTTCATCATGTTCATAAAATAGGCAGGTGCGTTAGTCAGACCAAATGACATAACGGTATACTCATATAGCTCGTACCTTGTGGTAAAAGCTGTCTTATGTATATCCTGCTCTCGAATCTTCAACTGGTGGTATCCTAATCGCAGATTGATCTTGGAAAATACTTTTGCTCCTTGCAACTGGTCAAACAAATCATTGATCATCAGCAGTGGGTACTTGTTCTTGATTGTCACTTCATTCAACCCTCGATAATCAACAACCATCCTCAACAATCCATCCTTATTCTCCACTAGAAGCACTGGTGACCCCCAAGGTGATGAACTTGGGCAAATATAGCTGAGGGAGTCCTGGACTAGGGGGTGTCCGGATAGCCGAACTATCATCATCGGCCGGACTCCAAGACTATGAAGATACAAGATTGAAGACTTCGTCCCGTGTCCGGATGGGACTTTCCTTGGCGTGGAAGGCAAGCTTGGGGATACGGATATGTAGATCTCCTACCATTGTAACTGACTCTGTGTAACCCTAGCCCTCTCTGGTGTCTATATAAACTGGATGGCTTTAGTCCGTAGGACAGAATAACAACAATCATACCATAGGCTAGCTTCTAGGGTTTAGCCTCCTTGATCTCGTGGTAGATCTACTCTTGTAATACCCACATCATCAATATTAATCAAGCAGGACGTAGGGTTTTACCTCCATCAAGAGGGCCCGAACCTGGGTAAAACATCATGCCCCTTGTCTCCTGTTACCATCCGCCTAGATGCACAGTTCGGGACCCCCTACCCGAGATCCGCCGGTTTTGACACCGACATTGGTGCTTTCATCGAGAGTTCCTCTGTATCGTCACCAATAGGCGCGATGGCTCCTTCTATCATCAACAGCGACGCGGTCCAGGGTGAGACTTTTCTCCCCGGACAGATCTTTGTATTCGGCGGCTTTGCACTGCGGGCCAATTCGTTTGGCCATCTGGATCAGATCGAAAGGTAGGCCCCTAGCCGTCTGGTCAGATTTGGAAGTCTGAACTTCACGACTGACATCCGCGGAGACTTGATCTTCGACGGATTCGAGCCACAGCCGAGCGCGCCGCACTGTCACGATGGGCACGATCTAGCTCTGCTGCCGGACAGTGCCCTGGAGGCCGCACACGAGCCCGCTCCAGCCCTTGATTCAGAGCCGACTGTGCAGATCGAGGATGGGTGGTTAGACACCGCCTCGGGGGCTGCAACCTCTATGGCGATAGAGCCGAATACTGATTTCGTCCCTTCTGAAGCTTGTGACTACCAGGTGCCGGACTCCTTGCCGGACTCCGAACCTCCCGCGCCCCCTTCAATCAAATCCGATTGGGCACCGATCATGGATTTCACCGCTGCGGACATCTTTCAACACTCACCCTTCGGCGACATCCTGAGTTCACTGAAGTATCTCTCGTTGTCAGGAGAGCCCTGGCCGGACTACGGTCAGGACGGTTGGGATGCGGACAACGAAGAAATTCAAAGCCCACCCACCACCCACTTTGTAGCCACTATCGACGATTTAACCGACATGCTAGACTACGACTCCGAAGACATCGACGGTATGGACGACGATGCCGGAGACGATCAAGAACCAGCACCTACTGGGCACTGGAAAACCACCTCGTCATACGACATATACATGGTGGACACCCCAAAGGATGGGAATGGCGATGGAACAACGGAGGAGGATCCTTCCAAGAAACAGCCTAAACGCCGGTGTCAGCGGCGCCGCTCTAAATCCCGCCACAGCAAGAATGGAGATTCCGGCACCGGAGATAATAACACCCCAGACAGTGCCAACGACAACCCCCTCCAGCAAGATTTAGCACAGGAGGACGGAGAAGCCAGCCCTCACGAGAGAGCGGCAGGCGAAGAGGTAGAGGACAATAATTACATGCCTCCCTCGGGAGACGAGGCAAGCCTCGACGACGACGAATTCGTCGTGCCTGTGGATCCCGTCGAACAAGAGCGTTTTAAACGCAGGCTTATGGACACGGCAAATAGCCTCAAGAAAAAGCAGCAACAGCTCAGAGCTGATCAAGATCTGCTAGCCGACAGATGGACCGAAGTCCTTGCGGCCGAAGAGCACGAACGCCCCTCCAAAAGCTACCCTAAACGCAAGCTGCTACCCCGATTAGAGGAGGAAGCATATAAACCCACATCACCGGCGCACAATACGACCGACCGGCCACCTCGTGGCTGCGACAGAGAGGCCTCCAGGCCCTCCACTAAGGCCGTACCCCGGCATCGCTCGAAAATCACAAAGCCACGGGGAAATGCGCCGGACTTGCGATACATATTGGAGGATAAGGCAAGACAATCAAGATCGATCTACGGATCGCGCGGGCGCCCCACGATGCGCGACGACTACCGTCGCGCCGGATACAGCAACTCCGGCAGGGCCGAACACAGTAGACAAAGCTCGCTTGAGCTACGTCATGATATAGCCCAATACAGAGGCGCCGCACACCCACTATGCTTCACAGATGAAGTAATGGATCATCAAATCCCCGAATGGTTTAAACCCGTGAATATTGAATCCTATGAGGGCACAACAGACCCCGCGGTTTGGATCGAAGACTATCTTCTTCATATCCACATGGCCCGCGGTGACGATCTTCACGCCATCAAATACCTCCCACTCAAGCTTAAAGGACCAGCTCGGCATTGGCTTAACAGCTTGCCAGCAGAATCAATTGGGTGTTGGGAGGACCTGGAAGCCGCATTCCTTGATAACTTCCAGGGCACATATGTGCGACCACCAGACGCTGATGACCTAAGCCATATAATTCAGCAGCCATATGAATCGGCCAGACAATTCTAGACACGGTTCTTAACTAAGAAAAATCAAATTGCCGATTGTCCGGATGCAGAGGCTCTTGCAGCCTTCAAACATAACATCCGCGACGAGTGGCTTGCCCGGCACCTGGGACAGGAAAAGCCGAAATCCATGGCGGCCCTCACATCACTAATGACCCGCTTCTGCGCGGGAGAGGACAGCTGGCTAGCTCGCAGTAACAACCTCAGCAAAAATTCTGACAGTTTGGATACCAAGGACCGCAATGGCAGGTCGCGTCGCAATAAGAACAAACACCGTGTCAACGGCGACAATACTGAGGATACGGCAGTAAATGCCGGATTCAGAGGCTCCAAGCCCGGTCAGCGGAAAAAGCCATTCAAACGAACCACTCCGGGTCCGTCCAATTTGGACCGAATACTCGATCGCTCGTGCCAGATACACGGCACCCCCGAAAAGCCAGCCAATCACACCAACAGGGATTGTTGGGTATTCAAGCAGGCAGGCAAGTTAATTGTCGAAAACAATGACAAGGGGCTGCATAGCGATGACGAGGAAGAGACCCGGCCGCCGAACAATAGAGGACAGAAGGGTTTCCCCCACAAGTGCGGACGGTGAACATGATATACTCAACCCACATACCCAAGAGGAAGCGGAAGCGTGCACTCAGGGACGTATATGCGATGGAGCCAGTCGCCCCGAAGTTCAACCCATGGTCCTCCTGCCCGATCACCTTTGATCGAAGGGACCACCCCACCAGCATCCGCCACGGCGGATTCGCCGCATTGGTCTTAGACCCAATTGTTGATGGATTTCACCTCACCAGAGTCCTGATGGACAGCGGCAGCAGCCTGAACCTGCTTTATCAGGATACAGTGTGCAAAATGGGCATAGACCCCTCAAGGATTAAACCCACAAAGACGACCTTTAAAGGCGTCATACCAGGTGTAGAGGCCAATTGCACAGGCTCAGTTACACTGGAAGTGGTCTTCGGATCCCCGGATAACTTCCGAAGCGAGGAGTTAATCTTCGACATAGTTCCATTCCGCAGCGGCTATCATGCTCTGCTCGGACGTACCGCGTTTGCAAAGTTCAACGCGGTGCCGCACTACGCATACCTCAAGCTCAAGATGCCAGGCCCTAGAGGAGTCATCACGGTCAATGGAAACACTGAACGCTCTCTCCGAACGGAGGACCATACAGCGGCTCTCGCGGCAGAAGTACAGTGCAGCCTCTTAAGGCAATTCTCGAGTCTGGCCGTTAAACGACCGGACACAGCCAAACGCACCCGGAGTAACCTACAACAAGACCACCTGGCATGTTCCGAGCACACGTAGCAATGCGGCCCCAACCCCAGCCCCTGCAAAATTGCAAGACTGGTCCTTCGCGTACATCATTATGCTTTGGAGATACCATGGGCATAGGGGGAGGGGCACGACCATGATAGGCCCAGAATGCGGCTTGACCACACCAGGGGCTCTCAAGTGTGTCGTTCTTTTATTTCTCTTTTTATTTTTTTTACCCACAGGACTCCGTTCATCAGAGGCCCTGTCCAGCAGTAGACCTGCCGAACTCACGATGCAACAGCCAGGGAAGGAGAAAGGCTACGACAAGTACCCAGGTGGTCTCCATTACGAGCATTAAATCTGTTTTATACACCATCCCGCAGCCTACCCCTGGAGGGGGACATCTTTAGTAGTCCCATTCCTTGCTTACCACACTATTTGTATCGTTCTGCATTCATGGCAGTACTTCTTGAATAAACAATGCATCACTTTTTGCTTATAATTGCATTACTTTCTCATACATATGTTAATTTATGACATGTCGCATCCGTACACTTTGGTACGACTAAATACACCAGGGGCTTAAGTTCCCCATATTATGGTGTGATAAGTCCGAACACTTTCACAAGTGAGGCACCCCGAACTTATAGCATTATATGCATCGGCTCTGAATCATGTCTTAGGTCAATAGTTGGGTTTGCCCGGCTCCCACGTTTTGGTACCTTACGTTCTGTTGTATCGGCTAAGGTGGCACTGGGAGAACCACTGCGATTGCGCCCCAGTTGAGCTGGGCGAGCGCCTCAGTGAAGAAAACTAAAACTGACCATCATGATAAGGCGAGAGTCGGTCGCTGTTCGAGAGGTTTTTTTCGAGTCCCTAAAGACTTATGCCGCTTAGAGCGAGGAACCGGCTTTTGTCCGGCCCAGGCGTGGATAGCGCCCCGAATTCGGTCTTCCGAACACTAGGGGCTTCACCGAAATTTAAAATTATAGAATTCTATGGCTAAGTGAGAGTGTTCAAGCATTATAAGTCTGGTTGCCTTGTTCGTTGTGTTGAGCGCCTCCCTAGATGGACCCAAAGATGGGAACAAGAGTGCTCAAATTTATCCCGAACACCCCAGCACTCGTGGCATGGGGGCCGAAGCCGACGACTTGCCATCTCTCAGATTTGATAAATGGCTGCACAGAAGGTAATATTTTAAATTAACAAGTGTTGCTTAGCGCATATGAACAAAGTTTTCAGCGCACAGGATAACAAAATGCGAGTCTACTCAAATATTACATCTTTGGAGCACTCACCCGCAATAATGTGGGCACCCTTCAGGACACTCTTATAATACATCTCGGGCATGCGATACTCCTTGCCCGGCGGCGGCGCGTCCGTCACAAGCTTCTCAGCATCCATCTTGCCCCATTGCACCTTCACGCGGGCAAGGGCCCGACGGGCACCTTCAATACAGGAGGAGTGCTTGATGACTTCAACCCACGGACACGCATCCACCAGCCGCCGCACTAGGCCGAAGTAGCTCCCAGGCATGGCCTCCCTAGGCCACAGCCGAACTATGAGGCCCTTCATGGCCTGTTCGGCCACCTTGTGGAGCTCGACCAGCTGCTTCAGCTGGTCGCTAAGGGGCACCGGATGTCCGGCCTTAGCATACTGAGACCAGAAGACCTTCTCCGTCGAGCTCCCCTCCTTGGCCCTATAGAATGCGGTAGCATCGGACACGCTGCGGGGCAGATCTGCGAACGCTCCTGGAGAACTCTGAATTCGGGTAAGTGATAAGTAATTCACATTCACATGCTTGCTTTGCATGAAAAATGCCTTACTCGTCGCTATTTTCTTCAACGCCTCAATTTCTTGGAGGGCCTTGTGGGCTTCGGCCTTAGCGGCTTTGGCACTCTCAAGAGCCGATGCAAGCTCGGACTCTCGAGTCTTAGAGTCGCGCTCCAAACCCTCATGTTTTTCAATGAGAACCTGGAGCTCTTGCTGTACCTCCGCCACCCGCGCCTCTTGCTTCTCTCGCTCGGTGCGCTCCGCGGCTGCATTACATTCGGCCGCAGACATCGCTTCCTTCAGGGTCGCCACCTCGTTCGTGGCCCCTGCAATACCCACGTTATTCTTGTCATTTTTTGCAACCAAATCCTTTTCTGTAAGGTACAACTTTAATAAAGTGTTACTCACCTTCCTTGTCCTCGAGCTGCTTCTTGGCATGGCCGAGCTCGTTCTCGGACCGCTCGAGGCTTTGCTTCAAAGCATTGACCTCCACAGTCAGTGCGACAGAGGTCAGCAGCGCAGCCTGCAATCCCATATTGACATATTTTTTATGACTCCTGCGTATATCTATTTAGATCCTCAATCCGGCTTTTCTTTCCGAACAACGAACCGAGCATCAGGGGCTACTGTCTATGCTGTACTATTTTACATATATTAAACTTCTTACCTCAAAGCCTGTTAGAAGGCTGCTGCAGGCTTCGGTCAGCCCGCTCTTGGCAAGCTGAACCTTCTGAATCACCGCACTCATAACAATGCGGTGTTCTTCTTTGATGGAAGCGCCGTTGAGCGCCTCCAGTAAGTTATCCGGCGCCTCTTGTTCGACGGAGGCCGACGGTGTCACGGTCTTGCCCTTCTTACGAAGGGGCCGCCCGCCGGACTCCGGAACCACTGCAGGTTCCGGTGCGGAGTCCGGTGCAAAGTCCGGGAGGTTGCCCTGCGGCACCTCCGGGGCCTCCTCCTCCTGGCGGGTCCTTTCCCGGGATCCCACCTTGCCATCGTCGGCATCGCGGGGGTGGAGGCGGTCGGAAGGGAATCCATATCTGACGCACCCAAGGACCCGCTCGACGAAGCGGGAAGATCATCCTTGGGCGGACTGCGGGGTTGCATGCGGCATTAGAAAGACACCATGTGGTGAAAAGAAAAATCATGAAGTTATTCAGGAGTTCGGATACTTACGATCTTGCCAGGGGCTTGGCCCTTGAAGGCCAATCCTCGTCGTCATCGCCGACGTTGGCAGAACAGTCCAGGGGAAGAGTCCTTCCCTTCTTGGACCCTTCGGCCTTCCTCGTTGGGGAGGCCTTCCTCTTCTTCCCTCCCCCCGCTGGGGGAGAGGCCTCTTTCTCCTCCTCGCCTTCGTGGGAGGAGCCCGCCTCGGAGTCATCGGACGATGAGTCCGATGACACCTGAAAACGGGAACTCTTTTGAGTGCCCGTGGCCTTCTTCTTGGCCTTCTTCTCCGGCACCACATGGGGTGCCGGAACCAGCAGCCCCGTTAAGCGGACGTCTGCTGGGTCTTCTGGCAAAGGAGCCGGACAGTTAGTCTGCTCGGCCTTCTTCAACCAGTCCTGTCAAAGGAGAGGGAGTTTAGATCCCGCATAGAGTCAAACTATGGAAAACAAGTGTCCTGTAAAGGGTAAAATCGTTTACCTCGTCAGCCTGACGCTGCGAGCGGAATCCGCGATCTTCGGTAGCGGATGCGGGAGCCTCGGCGCCCTTGAACAGCACCCTCCAGGCCTCTTCGTACGTAGTGTCGAAGAGCCTGCTCAAGGTCTGGTGCTTTGCCGGATCAAACTCCCACATATTGAAGTCCCGTTGCTGGCACGGGAGAATCCGGCGGATGAGCATGACCTGGACTACATTGACAAGCTTGAGCTTTTTGTTCACTAGCTTTTGGATGCGGGCTTGGAGTCCGGTCAGCTCCTCCGAATCACCCCATGTCAGGCCACTCTCTTTCCAGGAGGTGAGCCGTATGGGGATGCCAGATCTGAATTCGGGGGCCGCTGCCCATTTAGGGTCACGCGGCTCGGTGATGTAGAACCACCCCGATTGCCACCCCTTAATGGTTTCAACGAAGGTGCCCTCGAGCCAAGTAACGTTGGGCATCTTGCCCACCATGGAGCCTCCGCACTCCGCTTGGTTGCCCTTCACAACCTTCGGCTTGACACTGAAGGTCTTGAGCCACAAGCCGAAGTGGGGCTGGATACAGAGGAAAGCCTCGCACACGATGATAAATGCCGAGATGTTGAGGATGAAATTCGGGGCCAGATCATGGAAATCCAGGCCGTAGTAGAACATGAGCCCCCGAACGAAAGGATGGAGCAGGAAGCCCAGTCCGCGGAGGAAGTGAGGAAGAAATACCACCCTCTCATGGGGCCTAGGGGTGGGGATGAGCTGCCCCTCGTCGGGCAGCCGATGCGCGATGTCGCTGGACAGATATCCGTCGTCGCGCAGCTTCTTGATGTGTCCCTCCATAACAGAGGTGGCCATCCACTTGCCTCCCGCTCCGGACATGGCTAGAGAAGGTCGAGGTGAGATGTGCGGACTTGGGCGCTGGAGCTCGGGTGCACGGAGATGGATAAGCAAAGGAGGAAGAAGGCGTAGGTAAAAAGATGGATCCTTATCCCCTTATATATGGGCGGACGAAACTATGCGTCCCCACCGGCCTGGTAAAACTCGCTTATCTCCCAAGCGCCGTAATCAATGGCGCGGTTGAGTTACCCACATCCGTATTGAAGGGAATCCCGGAATAAGGGGAACACGATCTCTGCTTCGACAACGTGCCAAGGAAACCACTTCGCTAAACGTGCTGAGGTGGTATAATAAAGACGATTTGAGTAAAAGCTTGGTTGTGGTGTGATGACACGCCACAAAATACGTCAGCAGATTGAACTTGTGTAAATATTATTCTCTCTATGGTGGTATGTGGAATTTATTTTGCAGAGCCGGACACTATCCTGGTGTTCAGAATCTTCTATAAATTATTCGGAGGAGGAACCCACCTTGCAATGCCGAAGACAACATGTGCGTCGGACTCATCATCATTGAAGCCTAGTTCAGGGGCTACTGAGGGAGTCCTGAACTAGGGGGTGTCCGGATAGCCGAACTATCATCATCGGCCGGACTCCAAGACTATGAAGATACAAGATTAAAGACTTCGTCCCGTGTCCGGATGGGACTTTCCTTGGCGTGGAAGGCAAGCTTGGCGATACGGATATGTAGATCTCCTACCATTGTAACTGACTCTGTGTAACCCTAGCCCTCTCCGGTGTCTATATAAACCGGATGGCTTTAGTCCGTAGGACAGAATAACAACAATCATACCATAGGCTAGCTTCTAGGGTTTAGCCTCCTTGATCTCGTGGTAGATCTACTCTTGTAATACCCACATCATCAATATTAATCAAACAGGACGTAGGGTTTTACCTCCATCAAGAGGGCCCGAACCTAGGTAAAACATCGTGCCCCTTGTCTCTTGTTACCATCCGCCTAGACACACAGTTCGGGACCCCCTACCCGAGATCCGCCGGTTTTGACACCGACAATAGCCTTTATCCAGTAACTCCTTAATCCGCTTCTTAATTTCCTCCAAATCCTTTGCGGGCATCCTGTACGGTCTCTTAGATATTGGTCCCGTGCCTGGCAAAATCTCAATCAAAAACTCAATGTCTCTATCCGGTGGCATGCCTGGCAACTCTTCTGGAAATACGTCAGGGAAATCCTTCACCACTGGTACTTCCTCCTGTACAACTCCTGATAAGGAATTCACTTGAGTCCTCTTCGGCACATGCCGGGATACATACTTGATCCTTCTTCCTTCTGGGGTGGTGAGAAAAATCGACTTACTGGCGCATTCAATGTTCCCTCCATACTTTGATAACCAATCCATGCCTAATATCACATCCAGTCCTTGTGACTCCAATACTATTAGGTCTAAAGGAAACACGTAGTTACCAATCCTTAATGGTAACCGATCACACGATAGACTAGCCATATACTCTGCTCCTTGCGAGGTTACTAACATGGGCGACCTAAGGGCTTGGGTTGGCAGTTTATACTTATCCACAAATCCCCTTGATATGTATGAATGCGATGCACCAGTATCAAAAAGAATGATTGCAGTAAATGACTTAACCAAAAACTTACCTATTACTGCATCTGGCTGTGCTTAGACCTCCTCCACGTTAACGTGGTTCACCTGTCCCTTGTTGAAAGGGTTAGGCTTCTTCCCAAAGCTTCCATTTCCATTTCCATTCTTAGCTTCAGGACATTCATTGGCATAATGTCCAGTCTTCTGGCATTGGTAGCAAGTAATGTGGCTCAGATCCTTCCGAGCTGGTGTCGCTGGGTTGGAACGGTTCTATCTGTTGCTTCCTCCATTACCATTCCCATTCTTGGGGCCACTATGGTTGTGCGAACCTCCTCCATTGTGGTTGTGACCTCCATGGTTATGCTGAAATGGTCCTCCCGAGTTCGGGGTAAAACGAGGCTTCTGCTGAGCTCCAGAATTGTACTTCCCCTGTCCATACTTCCTCTTACGGTTATCAATATGCTGCTGCTTCCCTTCAATCATGAGAACTCTATCTACCAACTCCTGGTAGTTGCTGAAGGTTTCCACCATCAACTGCATGCTCAGCTCATCATTTAGTCCTTCCAGAAACTTCACCTGCTTAGTTGCATCCGTAGCAACGTCATCTGGGGCATAATGTGCTAACTTACTGAAATCATCCACATACTGGCCAACTGTTCGTCCTCCTTGTCGCAAGTTGCGAAACTCATGCTTCTTCATGGCCATAGCTCCTGGTAAAACATGGGTAGTACGGAAAGCCTGCTGAAACTGATCCCATGTAACAGTGTCGATGGGGTAAGTGGCTATGAAATTCTCCCACCATGATGCTGCGGGTCCATCAAGCTGATGCGCGGCAAACCGCACTCTCTCCGCATCTTTGCATCCTATAGTGGTCAACTCCCTTCCAATCTTGCGGATCCAATCATCTGCAACTATCGGCTCGGTGCTACTAGAGAACACCGGCGGATTGAGCCTCAAGAAACGGGCTAAGTGATCAACAGGTGGTGGTGGTGGTGGGTTGTTGTTATTGTTGTTGTTGCTCCCCTGATTCTGATTCTGGACTAGTATCTACATCAATGCATTCTACTGCAGGATCAACTGAGTGAGCTCCGGTGAGAAAGCAAATCCATTGTCGCGTCTCGGAGACATCTGGGGGTTAGAAAGGGTGAGATAATAGAATAGAATGAGATCTAGAGGGAAAACACTACCCATCTGCACATGAGACAAACACAATTATATCACTTAAATCAATCCAAACAAGGGCATACAACGGTCTAACTATCGTTACAAAAGTTCTCAGACTATACTATATACATGGGGGAATACTACTACTGTTAGGGTGGTCGACTAGAAAAATTGATCGGTCGAAGATTCCATGATATCTGCTCCAGCTTCATCAACAAAGTCATCATCACTATCATCAGGGTCCGAGTCGGTGTTGTCGATGATGATGTAGTTCTCCAGGCAAGTGGAATCATCGTCATCTCCTCTTGGCGCGGGGTCTCCCATGAATACTTCGATCTTCTTTATCAGGTAATCATTCTTCTCCAATAATGTTATGATTTCCTCCTCATATCCATCGTGTGTGGACTTGAGTTCTTCCTCCAGCTCCGTGATCCTGGTCATTGCCTTGTTCAGATCTATCATGCCTGCACACATCTGGTTCTCCTGGCGACGAATGTGCTGGTTTAACTCCTGGATGAAAGTTGCAATAGATCTATCTTTCCAGATGCTAATCATCTCCCATTGCTCATCTCGGCGCCCAAAAATCTGGTAGATAGTATCCTTGAGATCATTGTGGTAAACTTCTCCAATGCATCTCATGGTGATGTTGAAAGCACAAGTGCTCCCTGGGTGATTTTGGTAATTAATGTCAACATATCTCTTGTTGGACTAACACTTTTACCTAGTATGTTTCAAATGAGTTCAACAATTAAGTGGCATGGACTAGAGGATGTGGAACCCCTTCAAGATGCTAAGGACAAAGGATTGGCTCAAGCTCCAAGCTCAAGACTCTACATTTTCTATTTTAGTGATCCAAGATCACATTGAGTCTATAGGAAAAGCCAATACTATCAAGAGGGGATGAGGTGTTGCTTAATGACTTGCTTGCTCAAAGTGCTTAGTGATATGCTCCAGAGCCTTCAACTACCTTCTCATATCCATATATGTCCCAAACCAAAAGTCCAACTCGGCCCCACCGATTCTTTCTATCCGGCGCCACCGAGTTCAGATGTCATAGTCACTGCCACAAACCCTAGGCAAATCGGCCTCACCGATAGGGATCTCGGTTCACCGAGATGGGATTGTAATCTCTCTGTGTATGTCCATTACCAAAATCGGTCTCACCGAGTTTGAGTAATCGGTACTACCGAGATTACAATGCAAACTCTCTGTTCCTCTTCGTAACATTTTGATCCAACCGAGATGAGCGAATCGTTCCCATCGAGTTTGCCTGACCAACTCTCTAGTCACGGTCCCACCGAGCTTGTGTAATCGGTCTCACCGAGATTACGTTATGCCCTAACCCTAACCATATCGGTCCTACCGAGTTGCATGTCGGTCCCACCGAACATCCTAACGGTCACATGATTTGCTAAATCGGTCCGACCGAGTTTCTCAATTCGGTCCCACCGAGATTGGTAAGTTGTGTGTAACGGTTAGATTTTGTGTGGAGGCTATATATACCCCTCCACCCACTCTTCATTCGTGGGGAGAGCCATCAGAATATGCCGACACTTCCAGCACTCATTTTCTGAGAGAGAACCACCTACTCATGTGTTGAGACCAAGATATTCCATTCCTACCATATGAATCTTGATCTCTAGCCTTCCCCAAGTTGCTTTCCACTCAAATCTTCTTTCCACCAAATCCAAATCCTGTGAGAGAGAGTTGAGTGTTGGGGAGACTATCATTTGAAGCACAAGAGCAAGGAGTTCATCATCAACACACCATTTGTTACTTCTTGGAGAGTGGTGTCTCCTAGATTGTCTAGGTGTCACTTGGGAGCCTCTGACAAGATTGTGGAGTTGAACCAAGGAGTTTGTAAGGGCAAGGAGATCGCCTACTTCGTGAAGATCTACCCCTAGTGAGGCATGTCCTTCGTGGGCGACGACCATGGTGGGATAGACAAGGTTGCTTCTTCGTGGACCCTTCGTGGGTGGAGCCCTCCGTGGACTCGCGCAGCCGTTACCCTTCGTGGGTTGAAGTCTCCATCAATGTGGATTTACGATAGCACCACCTATCGGAACCACGTCTCAAAAATCACCGTGTCTCCAAATTGCGTTTGCACACTCCAATCCCATCCCTTTACATTCTTGCAAGTTGCATGCTTTACTTTACGCTGCTCATATACTCTTTGCATGCTTGCTTGATATGTGTTGTGATTGTTAATCTTGTGCCAAAACTCCACTTCAACTTAAAGAATTTAAAAACTGCACCTTTTCTCACTTAGTGTCTAATCACCCCCCCCTCTAGACACCTCTTCGCGATCCTTTCAATTGGTATCAGAGCTTTGGTCTCCATTGCCTTCGTTTAAACACCATTGGAGGAAGATGGATGAGTCTACTTTGGGTAGTCTTAGACATAGAGTGCCTATACTTTATGGAGAGTATTTTCATGAGTGAAAAAATGAGATGCTTGTGATTTTCAATGAATATCATTTGAACAAGTACATTGCTAGCCCTTGTGCACCTCATGTTGATCCTATGCATCCTACCCTTGATGAGTCAATTGACATGATTCACAATCTTAGAACTGTTGAACTTATCACTAGAGGCTTACCTAGAAACTTGATTGGGTGTTTGCCTACTCTTAAGTGTGCCTACACCATATGGAAATTTCTTGAGGAACATTTTCCAAATTATTCCTTGAAAAATCTAGATGAAATTCTCCATAAGTCTATTGCCTTGAGTAAGATGAATTCCAGTGATCCTATGTTTGGTGATTGTCTATTTGAGCTTACAAACCTTATGCGTGCCAAAGGAGATGTTGGAATTATTAGTGATATTATTTCCGAAGCTATTAAAATTCATAAAGAAGATCATTGTCAAACTCACTCTAACGAATCACCCTCTCTAGGATTTGATCCACCACTTGATGTTGTTGAACATGGATACTATGATGAGGATGATGATAGTGACTTTGATCTTGATGATGCAATAAGACACTTTGGTCTTATGGAAAATCTTCGGGGATACATGGCAGGAGGAAAGGAATGGGTTCTTGATAGTGGATGTACCGATCACATGACCGGAGATAAAGATATGTTTCGTGAGCTTGCTGAAAATGACGGCCCTCGAAAGTATGTCACCTTCGGTGACAACTCAAAGGGTAAGGTGGTTGGCCTCGGTAAGGTAGCCATATCACATGATACCTCCATACAAAAATGTCATGCTCGTTGAATCTCTTGGATACAATTTACTTTCAGTATCTAGACTTGCTGATTTCGGTTTAAATGTCCTATTTACTAAAGTAGATTGCCAAGTGTTTCGTAGAGATAATCATAAAATGGTCTTTACCGGTATACGTAGAGGTGATCTATACATTGTTGATTTCACTAAAAAGGCTCAACCTAGAACTTGCTCCATCGCTAAATCCTCTAAAGGCTGGTTATGGCATAGACGATTAGGCCATGTGGGCATGTGAAATCTTGACAAGCTTATTAAAGGAAATCATATCCTTGGTGTTAACGATGTCATATTTGATAAGGATAGACTTTGCAGCGCTTGTCAAGCAGGTAAACAGGTTGGAGGGAGGCATCATGTGAAGAACATCATGACCACAAGGAGGCCACTCGAGCTACTTCACATGGATCTTTTTGGTCCCAACGCCTACAAAAGTCTCGGTGGAAATTCTTTTGGTCTAGTTATAGTTGATGATTTTTCAATATTTACGTGGGTGTTCTTTCTCGATGATAAATCGCAGGTTCAAAAGATCTTCAAGAACTTCGCTAGGAAGGCCCAAAATCAATTTTAAGTGAAGATCAAGAAGGTTCGAAGCGACAACAGAACGGAGTTCAAGAACACAAATGTGGACATCTTTCTTGACGAAGAAGGGATTTCACATGAGTTCTCGGCTACGTACACACCTCAACAAAATGGAGTTATTGAGAGGAAGAACCGGACGCTCATCAAAATGGCGAGAACGATGCTTGATGAGTACAAGACGCCGAAGCACTTTTGGGCGGAAGTGGTTGAGACGGCTTGTCATGCAACAAATCGCTTGTATCTTCACAAGCTACTCGGCAAGACGGCATACGAGCTCCTCACCGGTAACAAACCCCAAGTTGGATACTTTCGAGTACTCGGCTCAAAGTGCTACATTCTTGATAAGCATCGTCGTTCTAAATTTGCTCCTAAGTCTCATGAAGGTTACCTACTTGGTTATGGCTCAAACTCTCACACTTACCGTGTCTACAACAATTTCACCCGAAAGGTTGAAGAAACGGTAGATGTGAAGTTTGATGAATCTAACGGCTCGCAAGTAGAGCAATTGCCAATTGATGTAGGAGATAAAGACCCCTCGGAAGCAATCCAAGACTTGTCTATTGGCAAGATTCGTCCAACGGAGGTGAAGGAGAGTACCTCGTCCGTCCAAGTGGAAGCTTCTACCTCACGACAAGGTGAACCAAGAGTTGATACGGAAGCATCCACAAGTGGGACACACCAAGATGAAGAAAACGAGGAAGTGCACCAAGATGAAGGCCAACAACCTCCTTCTCCACCACGACAAGAGAACGACAATGTCAACAATGACGAAGGCAAAGAAGAAGAAGAAGATGAAGAAGATGTTCAACCAAGATCCAAGCAAAAGCTTTCACGAGTTCGAGCAAGAATTGCTAAAGACCATCCCGTCGAGCAAATCTACAATGATATCCAAACTAGGAGAATCACTCGCTCTAAAACTCATTTAGCTAACTTTTGTGAACACTATTCATTCATCTCTAGCATTGAACCTATGAAGGTTGAAGAAGCTTTGGAAGATCCGGATTGTTAAATGCCATGCATGAAGAGCTACACAACTTTGAGAGAAATCAAGTGTGGACATTGGTTGAGAAGCCCGATAATGACCACAACATCATCGGTACCAAATGGGTGTTTCGCAACAAGCAAGATGAAGATGGACAAGTAGTTCACAACAAAGCACGTCTCGTCGCCCAAGGCTACACTCAAGTCGAAGGTATGGACTATGGTGAGGCATATGCCCCCGTTGCTAGACTTGAGTCCATTCGCATCTTACTTGCCTATGCTAATCACCATGATATTACCTTGTACCAAATGGACATTAAAAGTGCTTTTATAAATGGTGAAATAGAGGAGGAAGTTTATGTTAAGCAACCTCCCGGCTTTGTCAATCCCAAGAAACCTAATCATGTTTACAAACTTCACAAAGCTCTTTATGGTCTTAAACAAGCTCCTAGAGCTTGGTATAAATGCTTGACCAAGTTCCTTATTGAAAAAGCTCTTTGAAATAGGAAAAATTGATTCTACTCTTTTTACTAAATATGGAGAACTATTTGTATGCCAAATCTATGTTGATGATATTATATTTGGTTCGACTAACCCTCACTTTAGTTAAAAGTTTGGAAAGCTAATGTCGGAGAAGTTTGAGATGTCAATGATGAGTGAACTCAAATTCTTTCTTGGTTTGCAAATCAAGCAAACTAAGGAAGGTACCTTTGTCTCTCAAACGAAGTACACCAGGGACTTATTCAAGAAGTTCAATATGCAAGAATGCAAAGGTATGACTACACCTATGCCTTCTAGTGGACATCTTGATTTGACCAAAGATGGTGAACCGGTTGATCAAAAGGTTTATCGCTCTATGATTGGTTGATTGTTATATCTATGTGCTTCATGTCCCGATATTATGCTAAGTGTGTGCATGTGTGCACGATATCAAGCCGCTCCTAAAGAATGTCATCTTAAGGCTGTGAAAAGGATAGTGAGATACTTAATCCATACACCAAATTTTGGCATTTGGTATCCAAAGAGGGCCACTTTTAATCTTGTTGGCTACTCCAACTCGGACTATGCTGGTGACAAGGTTGATAGAAAGTCCACTTCGGGTACATGTAAATTTCTCGGTAGATCCCTTGTGTCTTGGTCTTCCAAGAAACAAAACTCGGTATCCTTATCCACCGCCGAAGCGGAATACATTGCCGCTGGTTCATGTTGTGCTCAATTGCTTTGGATGACCCAAACTCTTAAAGATTATGGGATATATGTGAAACATGTTCCATTGCTTTGTGATAATGAAATTGCTATCAAGATTGCTCATAATCCCGTGCAACATTCTCGAACTAAGCATATTGAAGTTCGTCATCATTTCATTCGAGATCATGTTGCCAAAGGGGACATTAATCTTAAGCATGTTTGCACCGAAAAGCAATTAGCGGATATTTTCACTAAACCACTTGATGAGAAAGTGTTTTGCAGGTTAAGAGGTGAATTGAACATCATTGATGCTTCAAATTTGGAGTAGGAACTCCATTTGATACATGCAAGGCATGAGCCTATGACTAGTCCTTGATATTTCTCTTATGATGATCTTATGTCTTGGATAAATTTGCACCTTGCATGTTGTCTAACCCGTGTAGGTACTTGGATGAATCTAAATCTATGAGATAGCAACTCACTCACATCTTGAGTGATCTCTACATCACCAAGTCTCTACACAATGGTGGTTGAAGACAAGGAAGCACGAAACCATTCAAACATATCCTTTGACAAATTCTATGTTGAGTTTCATGATTATCATTTTGGATACACAAGTGCTCTTCCTTGCAAAAACTAACCCATGTAGGTAGATGAACTCAAATTCCAAGTGGTGCTCCCAACTCTTGATGAGCTACATCAACCTTGAGCAACCCACACAACTTCAACTACATGATCACGATCAACGCCACCACCCAAGGTATGTTATTCCATCTCAGAGAAGCATTACTCCAAGTCATGAGTCGAAGCAACTCGACAAGATGTGAATACATCAAGACGCTTAAACGAAAAATGGTAACCCCATTTTGAGCTTAAACGATGAGTATGACCTATGATCAAGTGATCTCACTTGACTCCTAAGTCAAAATACTCTAATATAGGTGACCTTGTTGCCGACCAATCATAGATGAAGTTCTCTCGTGTCTTCTTTTCAGTGCTCTTGCATTTGTCTCATGCATACTTGTTTCCCCTTTCAAAAAAAATCATCTAGATTTCTTTTATTTTATTTTGTGTTCTGCATTCCCTGCATCCAATTCATTGCAAATCTTTCAGTTAATTCCTTGCAAATCCTTGTGAGATCTTACTTGTCTAGTGAGCTGAGGTGACAAGTGTTTTCTCTGTGATGAACTCGGTCACACCAGTCTATTGTTTTCGGTCCAACCGAATCCTTTCGGTGCAACTGAAGCATAAAACTCGGTGCCACCGATTTCACTATAGGAAAGATATTTTGCCACTTGTTCCTGCATTATTTTTGATCTAGCTCTACTCAATGAATCTTGTCCTCTACCAGCATCACATTCAACTTACTTCTTTGTTCTGTGACTCAAGGACCAAACCCATCATGACAAAAATCCAGAAGAACCCTTCTTGGAAATTGATGTCAAAGGGGGAGAGAGAGATCACATCAAAGCTTAATCATATCTATAGGGGGAGAGAATACTCGAGGGGAGAAAGAGTAATCATCAAGGACCCCGGATGCTTGGTGCTCAAGAGGAGAGAAGTCACATGTCTTCAAGAGGGGAAAGACATGTTCATATATGCTTGTTTGCATTAGCTATGTTCATATTTGTTTATTTTCCTTGAGCTCTGATTTTGCTCTGATTTTCTATTCCCTATCTTCTCCCAGTATCCCGTGCTAGATTCAGGGGGAGCAAGACATCTAAGGGAAAGAAATTCTTTAAATTCATTGCACATCTTTACCTTTGGGGACATGTCTATATCCAATGTGGTACTTAGTACTCACTCTACATGTCATCCCAGTCTTGGTACTCTTGTGGTTTCTTTTGTTTGCTCTGGCCAGTAGGTGCATCTGTGTCATCCCAGTCTTAGTACTCACTCTTTGGGGACATGTCTATATCCAATGTGGTACTTAGTACTCACTCTACATGTCATCCCAGTCTTGGTACTCCTTGGCGCAAGTTGCGAAACTCATGCTTCTTCATGGCCATAGCTCCTGCTGAAACATGGGCAGTACGGAAAGCCTGCTGAAACTGGTCCCATGTAACAGTGTCGATGGGGTAAGTGGTTGTGAAATTCTCCCACCATGATGCTGCGGGTCCATCAAGCTGATGCGCGGAAAACCACACTCTCTCCGCACCTATGCATCCTGTAGTTGTCAACTCCCTTCCAATCTTGCTGAGCCAATCATCTGCAACTATCGGCTCGGTGCTACTAGAGAACACCGGCGGATTGAGCCTCAAGAAACGGGCTAAGTGATCAACAGGTGGTGGTGGTGGGTTGTTGTTGTTGTTGTTCCCCTGATTCTGATTCTGGGCTAGTATCTGCATCAATGCATTCTGCTGCTGGATCAACTGAGTGAGCTCCGGTGAGAAAGCAAATCCATTGTCGCGTCTCGGAGGCATCTGGGGTTTAGAAAGGGTGAGATAATAGAATAGAACGAGATCAAGAGGGAAAACACTACCCATATGCACATGAGACAAACACAATCATATCACTTCAATCAATCCAAACATGGGCATACAACGGCCTAACTATCGTTACAAAAGTGCTCGGACTATACTATATACATGGGGTAATACTACTACTATTATGGTGGTCGACTAGAAAAATTGATCGGTCGAAGATTCCATGATATCTGCTCCAGCTTCATCAAGAAAGTCATCATCACTATCATCAGGATCCAAGTCGGTGTCGTTGATGATGATGTAGTTCTCCAGGCAAGTGGAATCGTCATCATCTCCTCTTGGCGCGGGGTCTCCCATGAATACTCCGATCTTCTTTATCAGGTCGTCATTCTTCTCCAATAATGTTATGATTTTTTCCTCATATCCATCGTGTGTGGACTTGAGTTCTTCCTCCAGCTCTGTGATCCTGGTCATTGCCTTCTTCAGATCTATCATGCCTGCACACATCTGGTTCTCCTGGCGACGAATGTGCTGGTTTAACTCCTGGATGAAAGCTGCAATAGATCTATCTTTCTTGGTGCTAATCATCTCCCATTGCTCATCTCGGCGCCCACAAATCTGTTAGATAGTATCCTTGAGATCATTGTGGTAAACTTCTCCAATGCGTCCCATGGTGATGTTGAAAGAACAAGTGCTCCGTGGGTGATTTTGGTAATTAATGTCAACATATCTCTTGTTGGACTAACACTTTTACCTAGTATGTTTCAGATGAGTTCAACAATGAAGTGGCATGGACTAGAGGATGTGGAACCCCTTCAAGATGCTAAGGACAAAGGATTGGCTCAAGCTCCAAGCTCAAGACTCTACATTTTCTATTTTAGTGATCCAAGATCACATTGAGTCTATAGGAAAAGCCAATACTATCAAGAGGGGATGAGGTGTTGCTTAATGACTTGCTTGCTCAAAGTGCTTAGTGATATGCTCCAGAGCCTTCAACTACCTTCTCATATCCATATATGTCCCAAACCAAAAGTCCAACTCGGCCCCACCGATTCTTTCTATCCGGCGCCACCGAGTTCAGATGTCATAGCCACTGCCACAAACCCTAGGCAAATCGGTCTCACCGATAGGGATCTCGGTCTCACCGAGATGGGATTGTAATCTCTCTGTGTATGTCCATTACCAAAATTGGTCTCATCGAGTTTGAGTAATCGGTACTATCGACATTACAATGCAAACTCTCTGTTCCTCTTCGTCACATTTCGGTCCAACTGAGATGAGCGAATTGGTCCCACCGAGTTTGCCTGACCAACTCTCTGGTCCGCTTATTACCAAAATCGGTCCCATCGAGTTTGTGTAATCGATCTCACCAAGATTACATTATGCCCTAACCCTAACCATATCGGTCCTACCGAGTTTCATGTCGGTCCCACCGAACATCCTAACGGTCACATGATTTGCTAAATCGGTCCGACCGAGTTTCTCAATTCGATCCCACCGAGATTGGTAAGTTGTGTGTAACGGTTAGATTTTGTGTGGAGGCTATATATACCCCTCCACCCACTCTTCATTCATGGGGAGAGCCATCAGAACGTGCTTACACTTCCAGCACTCATTTTCTGAGAGAGAACCACCTACTCATGTGTTGAGACCAAGATATTCCATTCCTACCATATGAATCTTGATCTCTAGCCTTTCCCAAGTTGCTTTCCACTCAAATATTCTTTCCACCAAATCCAAATCCTGTGAGAGAGAGAGTTGAGTGTTGGGGAGACTATCATTTGAAGCACAAGAGCAAGGAGTTCATCATCAACACACCATTTGTTACTTCTTGGAGAGTGGTGTCTCCTAGATTGGCTAGGTGTCACTTGGGAGCCTCCGACAAGATTGTGGAGTTGAACCAAGGATTTTGTAAGGGCAAGGAGATTTCCTACTTCGTGAAGGTCTACCCCTAGTGAGGCATGTCCTTCGTGGGCGACGGCCATGGTGGGATAGACAAGGTTGCTTCTTCGTGGACCCTTCGTGGGTGGAGCTCTCCGTGGACTCGCGCAGCCGTTACCATTCGTGGGTTGAAGTCTCCATCAATGTGGATGTACGATAGCACCACCTATCGGAACCACATCTCAAAAATCTCTGTGTCTCCAAATTGCGTTTGCACACTCCAATCCCATCCCTTTACATTCTTGCAAGTTGCATGCTTTACTTTCCGCTGCTCATATACTCTTTGCATGCTTGCTTGATATGTGTTGTGATTGTTAATCTTGTGCCAAAACTCCACTTCAACTTAAAGAATTTAAAAACTGCACCTTTTCTCACTTAGTGTCTAATCACCCCCCTCTAGACACCTCTTCTCGATCCTTTCAAATGTGGGCTGCCATGCTCTTTCCTAGACTCCAGGTTGGTGCATCAAAGGAAAACTCTATGGGCTCAGTGACTGGCATGAACGTCCTTCCTGGAACTTGAACTTGAATCATCCAATGCTCCTCTTCTGGTAAAGTGGCGATGTAGGTCCCGATGAAGCTTGGTACTCTGATGTTCAGGTATCTAGTGACTTCCTTCAAGTGGCGTCCGAAAGGTGTATCTTCATCCGGTTGCGTGAACTTGTTCCTTGCATCCGCCATCCTAAAGAGTAGAAAAGGGAGAGGAGTTAGAAATGAGAAGAGAGTAGTGATCTAGGGCTTTAGCTTAATGGTCATGTCCTACAGTCAGCGTGTGCTCTGATACCATCTTGTAGCGACCAGACCTCAAACAGTCTGGTCTCTGTGCATCAGTGTCATCCCTGGATCGGTAATGCTGACACGCACAGTACTTGAAGGATTTATAACAGAGTGGCAATCACACACTTATTACATCGAATGTCTCAAAAGAGAACTTATTACAATAAATATGGCTTAAGGCCATCTAAATATGATAACAGCAGAAGGCTTGGAAGATAAAGCGAGTCCATCAACTCCAACGGCATCACTGAGTGAAAGATCACGACCTAAGGCACCTTACTCGTCTTCTGAAAAGTCTGCAACATGAATGTTGCATCCTGAAAATGGGTCAGCACATGGAATATGTTGGCAATGTAACACATAGAGAATAATGAACAGAATAATACTATGACTACATGCATATATGGCTGGTGGTAAGCTCTATGGCTACAGGTTTTGCATAAAGCCAATTTTTTCCTACAACAAAGTACTAAATTTTATTTAACTATCATGGTGGTTGTTAAACATTGAGAAGGTAATCCCCCTCTCAATCCCAATTAAGCATCATTATTAAACCCAACAAATTAAATTAAGAGTGATGAGATCCATAGGATAATCCAAGAAACTAGATACTCAAAGTGTCCATAACCGTGGACACGGCTAACCATGATTAGTGTGTATACTCTGTAGAGGTTTGTGCACTTTTCCCCACAAGACTCGATCTCCTCCGTTGGATTTCTCGCACTATAAAGTGTTTGAGAAACAGATGACCGAGACACATTCTTTCAGAAGTATTAACCCTTTACTCTAGGTAGACAGTACCAACCTACATCCCCTACATCTGCTAGTCTACCACTGAAAGAGGTCACACAACATACTCAACTATGCTAGAGCCCATAATAGCTTGCGGCTGCACACGGAAGTTTCTAGCATGAATAATCTTATGATCCCTTTGAGCCTGGGTGGCGGTCCATAGGAGAGTCACACGGTACCCTGGGATTTCCAAAACAATACAGGCAACACTGGGTTCCCCAGGTGCCTTAATCCACCCAGATGTGTATTAAAGTAGCCACCTTAAGTTAACCATTAAGTAACAAAACTCACATCTGTCATGGATACACTCACCCAATCCACGTCTACTAGCATAGCATAGCAATATAAGCAACGTAGAAGTAACTCCCAAAGGTTTGATAATAAACAGGACAATAGGTACTACCTCATCTACTTCCCAAAACCCACATATAAAACAGATCCTAACCATGCAATTGTTTGAGGATTGATCTAATGCAATGAAACTGGGTAGTAAAGAGGTATGATCAAAGTGTTACTTGCCTTGCTGAGGAACCGTGAAACCTAGAGACTCGTAGTAGCACGCTGCGCACTCCGGGTACTCTATCGCAAACAAACAAGCATACAATAAGCACTCAACTAGAAGCACGGGTAAACTCAAATAAGAGATCTAACCAGAAATTTCAACTTAAGAACTCCGGTTTGCAAAAAGAATCAAATCAAACAAAACAACGAAACTCAAACTGCGAAAGAAACAAGCTTCGTTTACTAATCTGGACTTAAGTCAAATTTTATAGTAGCTAAAACTTGTTTGAGTTGGTTAACAAGAAAGAGGGTTTCGAGACGAAACTCTAGGCGCTTGAATCGTCTGATTTCGATAAATGAGCGAAAAGATAAACTAAAACGAAAATTAGGGCAGTAATCGCGATCGAAAATAATCGCGAAAAAACCCTGGAAAAAGAAAAACTGAAGAACAGGCTAACGAACGAATGTTCGCTGTCTGCGGCTAAACGGTGAAAATCGTTCGTTAAAACAAACAAACGAACGGGCGTTCGCTAAATAACTAAACCGAAAAAAATAAAACCGATCTATTAAAAAAATAAACTGGGGTTTCTAAAAAAACCAACGGTTTTCTCACGAAAACCGCGGCGGCGGAGGCGGCTACCTCCGACGGGTCCGGCTGATACGTCTATTTTGCATCATGCTTTTATATCAATATTTGTTGCATTATGGGCTGTTATTACACATTATATCTCAATACTTATGGCTATTCTCTCTTATTTTACAAGGTTTATCATGAAGAGGGGGAATGCCGGCAGCTGGAATTCTGGCTGGAAAAGGAGCAAACATTGGAAACCTATTCTGCACTGCTCCAAAAATCCTGAAACTCTACGAAACTTATTTTTGGAATTAATAAGAATTATTGAGTGGAAGAAACACCTCAGGGGGCCACACCCTGGCCAGGAGGGTGGGGGGCGCGCCCACCCCTACTGGGCGCGCCCCCTGTCTCCTGGGCCCCCTGGTGGCCCTCCGGTGTCCATCTTCTGCTATATGAAGGCTTTTACCCTAGAAAAAATCGTGGGCAAGCTTACGGGACGAAACTCCGCCGCCACGAGGCGGAACCAATCTAGGGCTCTCGCAGAGCTGTTCTGCCGGGGAAACTTCCCTCCGGGAGGGTAAAATCATCACCATCGTCAGCACCAACGATCCTCTCATCGGGAGGGGGTCAATCTCCATCAATATCTTCAGCAGCACCATCTCCTCTCAAAACCCTAGTTCATCTCTTGTATCCAATCTTGTATCAAAACCACAAATTGGTACCTGTGGGTTGCTAGTAGTGTTGATTACTCCTTGTAGTTGATGCTAATTGGTTTACTTGGTGGAAGATCATATGTTCAGATCCTTAATGCATATTATTACTCCTCTAATTATGAACATGAATATGCTTTGTGAGTAGTTACGTTTGTTCCTGAGGACATGGGTGAAGTCTTGCTATTAGTAGTCATGTGAATTTGGTATTCGTTCGATATTTTGGTGAGATGTATGTTGTCTTTCCTCTAGTGGTGTTATGTGAATGTCGACTACATGACACTTCACCATTATTTGGGCCTAGTGGAATGCATTGGAAAGTAATAAGTAGATGATGGGTTGCTAGAGTGACAGAAGCTTAAACCCTAGTTTATGCGTTTCTTCGTAAGGGGCTGATTTGGATCCATATGTTTAATGTTGTGGTTAGATTTACCTTAATACTTATGTTGTAGTTGCGGATGCTTGCAATAGGGGTTAATCATAAGGGGGATGCTTGTCCAAGTAAGGGCAGTACCCAAGCACCGGTCCACCCACATATCAAATTATCAAAGTACCGAACGCGAATCATATGAGCGTGATGAAAACTAGCTTCATGATAATTCCCATGTGTCCTCGGGAGCTCCTTTCTCATTATAAGAAATTGTCCAGGCTTATCCTTTGCTACAAAAAGGATTGGGCCACCTTGCTGCACTTTATTTACTTTCATTGCTTGTTACTCGTTACAACTTATCTTATCACAAAACTATCTATTACCTACAATTTCAGTGCTTGCAGAGAATACCTTACTGAAAACCGCTTATCATTTCCTTCTGCTCCTCGTTGGGTTCGACACTCTTACTTATCGAAAGGACTACGATAGATCCCCTACACTTGTGGGTCATCAAGACTCTTTTCTGGCGCCGTTGCCGGGGAGTGTAGCGCTTTTGGTGAGTGGGAATTGGTAAAGAAACATTTATATAGTGTGCTGAAATTTTCTGTTACTTGTCATTATGGAAACTAATCCTTTAAGGGGCTTGTTCGGGGTATCTTCACCCTGACCAGAAGAGCAAAGAGTTGCTCCTCAACCTACTGAACTTTTTGAAAATATTTACTTTGATATTCCTTCGGGTATGATAGAGAAACTGCTAGCTAATCCCTTTGCAGGAGATGGAACATTGCATCCCGATTTACACCTTATCTTTGCGGATGAAGTTTGTGGATTATTTAAGCTTGCAGGTATTCCCGATGATTTTTTCAAAAGGAAGGTATTCCCTTTATCTTTGAAGGGAGATGCATTGACATGGTATAGGCTATGTGATGATACGGGATCTTGCAATTATAAACGATTGAAGTTGGAATTTCACCAAAAGTTCTATCCTATGCATCTTGTTCATCGTGATCGTAATTACATATATAATTTCTGGCCTCACGAAGGAGAAAGCATTGCTCAAGCTTGGGGGAGGCTTAAGTCAATGTTATATTCATGCCCCAATCATGAGCTCTCTAGAGAAATGATTATTCAAAAAATTTATGCTCGTCTTTCTCTCAATGATCCCAACATGCTTGATACTTCCTATGTTGGTTCTTATATGCTGGAGACTATTGAATTCAAATGGGACTTATTGGAAAGAATTAAACGCAACTCTGAAGATTGGTGTTCCGACGATGGTAAGGAGTCAGGTATGACACCTAAGTTTGATTGTGTTAAATCTTTTATGGATACCGATGCTTTTCATGGATTTAGCGCTAAATATGGACTTGACTCTGAGATAGTAGCTTCTTTCTATGAATCTTTTGCTACTCACGTTGATCTCCCTAAGGAGAAGTGGTTTAAATATAATCCTCCCATTGAAGTAAAAGTAGTTGCACCTATTATAGTTGAAGAAAAGACTGTCACCTATAGTGATCCTATTGTTCCTACTACTTATGTTGAGAAACCTCCTTTTCCTGTTAGGATAAAGGATCATGCTAAAACTTCGACTGTTGTTTGTAAGAGTAATACTAGGACTTATACACCTCCTGAGCAAATCAAAGTTGAACCTAGTATTGCTATGGTTAAAGATCTCTTGGATGATGATTTAGATGGTCATGTTATTTATTTCTGTGGTGAGACTGCTAATATTGTTAGACCAGATACTAAGATACATAGACCTATGACAGGCATGCCTGTTATTTCTATTAAAATAGGAGATCATTGTTATCATGGTTTATGTGATATGGGTGCTAGTGCTAGTGCAATACCCGATGACGTATATAAAGAGATTATGCATGATATTGCACCAGTTGAGTTGGAAGGTATTGATGTTACTATCAAGCTTGCCAATAGAGATACTATTTAACCAGTTGGGATTGTTAGAGATATTGAAGTCTTGTGTGGGAAGGTTAAATACCCTGCTGATTTGCTTGTTCTTAGTTCCCACAAAATGACTTTTGTCCCATTATTTTTGGTAGACCCTTCTTAAATACAGTTAATGCTAGGATTGATTGTGAAAAGGATACTGTTACCATATGCTTAGAGGGTATGTCTCATGAGTTTAATTTTGCTAACTTTCATAGACAACCTCGTGATAGAGAATCACCTAGTAAGGATGAGATTATTGGTCTTGCTTCTATTGTCGTGCCTCCTTCTAATCCGTTAGAACAATATTTGCTTGACCATGAAAATGATATGTTTATGAAGCAAAGAAGGGAAATAGATGAAGTGTTCCTTAAACAGGAACCTATGCTGAAACACAACCTTCCCGTTGAAATTCTTGGGGATCCCCCTCCACCCAAGGGTGATCCCGTGTTTGAACTCAAACCATTACCTGATAATCTTAAGTATGCTTATCTTTATGAAAAGAAAATATATCATGTTATTAATAGTGCTAACTTTTCAGAGCAAGAAGAAGAAAGATTATTGAAAACTCTGAAGAAGCACCGCGCTGCTATTGGATATACTCTGGATGATCTTAAGGGCATTAGTCCCATGTTATGCCAACACAAAATTAATTTGGAGGACGGTGCCAAACCAGTTAGAGATCCTCAATGACGACTGAATCCCAAGATGAAAGAAGTGGTAAGAAAGGAGATACTAAAGCTCCTTGAGGCAGCTATAATTTATCCCGTTGCTGATAGTGATTGGCTAAGCCATGTCCATTGTATTCCTAAAAAGGGAGGTATTACTGTCGTTCCTAATGATAAAGATGAATTGATCCCGCAAAGAATTATTACAGGTTATAGGATGGTAATTGATTTCTGTAAATTAAATAAAGCTACTAAGAAAGATCATTACCCTTTACCTTTTATTGATCAAATGCTAGAAAGACTATCCAAACACACACATTTCTGCTTTCGATGGTTATTCTGGTTTCTCTCAAATACCTGTGTCAGCGGGAGATCAATCAAAAACTACTTTTACTTGCCCTTTTGGTACTTTTGCTTATAGACGCATGCCTTTTGGTTTATGTAATGCACCTGCTACCTTTCAAAGATGTATGATGGCTATATTCTCTGACTTCTGTGAAAAGATTTGTGAGGTGTTCATGGATGATTTCTCCGTTTATGGATCCTCTTTTGATAATTGCTTGAGCAACCTTGATCGAGTTTTGCAGAGATGCGAAGACACTAGTCTCGTCTTGAATTGGGAAAAGTGCCACTTTATGGTTAATGAAGGCATTGTCTTGGGGCATAAGATTTCCAAGAGAGGTATTGAAGTTGATAAAGCCAAAGTTGATGCTATTGAGAAGATGCCATGTCCCAAGGACATAAAAGGTATAAGAAGTTTCCTTGGTCATGCCGGTTTTTATAGGAGGTTCATTAAGGACTTTTCTAAAATCTCTAGGCCTCTGACTAATTTATTGCAAAAAGATATTCCTTTTGTCCTTGATGATGATTGTGTAGAAGCATTTTAAATACTTAAGAAAGCTTTGATCACTGCACCTATTGTTCAGCCACCTGATTGGAATTTACCCTTTGAAATTATGTGTGATGCTAGTGATTATGCTGTAGGTGCTGTTCTAGGGCAAAGAGTTGATAAGAAATTGACTGTTATCCAGTACGCTAGTAAGACTCTTGATACTGCCCAGAAAAATTATGCTACTACTGAAAAAGAATTCTTAGCAGTTGTGTTTGCATCTGATAAGTTTAGACCTTACATTGTTGATTCCAAAGTTACTATTCACACTGATCATGCTGCTATTAAATATCTTATGGAAAATAAAGATGCTAAGCCTAGACTCATTAGATGGGTTCTCTTGCTCCAAGAATTTGATTTGCATATTATTGATAGAAAGGGAGCTGAGAACCCCGTTGCAGACAACTTGTCCAGGTTAGAGAATGTTCTTGATGACCCACTTCCTATTGATGATAGCTTTCCTGATGAACAATTAGCGGTCGTTAATGCTTCTCGTATTGCTCCTTGGTATGCTGATTATGCTAATTACATTGTTGCTAAATTTATACCACCTAGTTTCACATACCAGCAAAAGAAAAAGTTCTTTTATGATTTAAGACATTACTTCTGGGATGACCCACACCTTTATAAAGAAGGAGTAGATGGTGTTATTAGATTGTGTACCTGAGCATGAACAAGAACAGATCCTATGCAAGTGTCATTCTGAGTCCTATGGAGGACACCACGCTGGAGATAAAACTGCACATAAGGTATTGCAATCTGGTTTTTATTGGCCTACTCTCTTCAAAGATGCTCGTAAGTTTGTCTTATCTTGTGATGAATGTCAAAGAATTGGTAATATTAGTAGACGTCAAGAAATGCCTATGAATTATCCTCTTGTTATTGAACCGTTTGATGTTTGGGGCTTTGATTATATGGGACCTTTTCCTGCCTCTGATGGTTACACACATATTTTAGTTGTTGTTGACTACGTCACTAAGTGGGTAGAAGCTATTCCAACTAGTAGTGCTGATCATAACACTTCTATTAAAATGCTTAAAGAAGTTATTTTTCCGAGGTTTGGAGTCCCTAGATATCTTATGACTGATGGTGGTTCACATTTTATTCATGTTGCTTTCCGTAAGATGCTTGCTAAGTATGATGTTAATCATAGAATTGCATCTCCTTATCATCCGCAGTCTAGTGGTCAAGTAGAGTTGAGCAATAGAGAGCTCAAATTAATTTTTCAAAAGACTATCAATAGATCTAGAAAGAATTGGTCCAAAAAACTTGGTGATGCATTATGGGCCTATAGAACCGCTTACAAAAATCCTATGGGTATGTCTCCGTATAAGATGGTTTATGGAAAAGCATGTCATTTACCTCTTGAACTTGAACATAAAGCATATTGGGCTATTAAAGAGCTCAACTATGACTTCAAACTTGTCGGTGAGAAGAGGTTGTTTGATATTAGCTCACTTGATGAATGGAGAACCCAAGCCTATGAGAATGCCAAGCTATTCAAAGAAAAAGTCAAACGCTGGCATGACAAAAGGATACAAAAGCGTGAGTTGAACATAGGTGATTATGTGTTATTACTCAACTCTCGTTTAAGATTTTTTGCAGGAAAACTTCTCTCTAAATGGGAAGGTCCTTACGTTATCGAGGAGGTCTATCGTTCTGGTGCCATAAAAATCAACAACTTCGAAGGCACAAGTCCGAGGGTGGTGAACGGTCAAAGAATTAAACATTATATCTCAGGTAATCCTATCAATGTTGAAACTAATATTATTGAAACCGTAACCCCGGAGGAATACATAAGGGACACTTTCCAGAACGTTCCAGACTCCAAAAAGGAATAGGTATGTGGTACGGTAAGTAAACCGACTCCAAAACAATTTTAATGGCAATTTTTATCAGTATTGGAATATTTAAGAATTTTCGGAAGAAAGAAGTAGTCAGGGAAGGACATGAGGCCTCCACGAGGGTGGAGGGAGCGCCCACCCTTACTGGGCGCGCCCCCCTGTCTTGTGGCCACCTCATGTGCCTCCCGGACTCCGTTTTATTGCACGTTACGTATTTTGGTCGGTAAAAATTCATTATATAAACTCCCGAAGGTTTTGACCACCATATCACGCAAATATCCTCTGTTTTCAATTCGAGCTGTTTTCTGTTACAGATCTAGAGCATCATGGCGTCTCCAAGCGCTCCCAAGGACAAATTTTTCGAGAGGGTTATCAACCCCTATCTCGCGGAGGTGTTGCAACACCCTCAAACCATTTAGATGCGTGAGGGGGTGCTGCACATCCGCGATGTGGAGGGACCAAGTCGTACCGGAAGCATGGAGACAAAGCTCGAAGCCGTGGAGCAGCAAGTCTTCAAATGCCAAGGGATGGTGGAGTGTGGACTCAATGCCAACCAGATGATGATCACGGAGTTCACCAACAACCACAAGCTAGATGCCAAAGTCATTGGGGAGACCATCTTCAAGCTTCAAGAGAAAATCGAGCGTCTCCAAGCCCAGATCTATGACCTGCAAAACCAGAACTGTGAGTATGAATATATATTCAAGAGGATGAGTTTGGCTGTAGATTTAAGGATCCCGGAGACTCGATCATCCTTCTATGATGGTGAGCCTATGCCTTAGAAGATGGACGACAAGCCTACATCATCAACAACTCCTACTTCACCACCTCCGAGGACTTAATCACATGGGTATGGGCACTCCCCTTGGCAACTGCCAAGCTCGGGGGAGGTGCCCCGGTATAACCATCACACTCCTATCTTTACCGTTTTATTTAGTTCGGTCCTTTTAAGTAGTATCTTGATCTAGTAGATTGAAGTTTTAGTATCAAGTAGTTTTGAGTTTTACTTTATGATCTCTTTATGTAATTGAGTCCGTGAGCTATCTATAATAAAGATTAGTGTTGAGTCAAGGGCTTTGCTATCTTGCTATGATCTTGAGAAAGTAGAAAGAATAAAAGAGTTCATATTGATCTTATGGATAGTAATGACTTCACACATAGAAAGTATGAGGCATAAAAGTTGTTGAGAGTTGATAAACATAGTTTTGGTCATCGTTGCAATTAATAGGAAGTAATAAGGAAAGAGAGGTTTCACATACAAATATATTATCTTGGACATCTTTTATGATTGTGAAGCACTCATTAAGTATGACATGCTAAAAGAGTTGATGTTGGACAAGGAAGACAACGTAATGGTTTATGTTTTCTCACATCTCAGTTAAAGTATATTGTCATTGACCTTCCAAACATGTTGAGCCTGCCTTTCCCCCTCATGCTAGCCAAATTCCTTGCACCAAGTAGAGACACTACTTGTGCTTCCAAATATCCTTAAACCCAGTTTTGCCATGAGAGTCCACCATACCTACTTATGGATTGAGTAAGATCCTTCAAGTAAGTTGTCATGTTGCAGGAAATAAAAATTGCTATCTAAATATGTATGACTTATTAGTGCAGAGAAAATAAGCTTTATACGATCTTGTTGTGGAAGCAATAAAAGCGACGGACTGCATAATAAAGGTCCACATACAAGTGGCAATATAAACTGACGTTCTTTTGCATTAAGATTTTATGCATCCAACCCTAAACGCACATGACAACCTCTGCTTCCCTCTGCGAAGGGCCTATATTTTACTTTATGTTTTTACTTTATGCTTGAGTCAAGGTGATCCTCACCTTTCCCTTTTTCATTTTATCCTTTGGCAAGCTCCTCATGTTTGAAAGATCATGATATATATATCCAAATGGGTGTAAGTTAGCATGGACTATTATTGTTGACATCACCTAAAAGGTGAATACGTTGGGAGGCAACATAATAAGCACGTATCTTTCTCAGTGTCCGGCTGAAACTCTATAACCACAAGTATTGCGTGAGTGTTAGTAATTGTAGAAGACTACATGATAGTTGAGTGTGTGGACTTTCTGAAAAGCTCTATTCTTGACTCTTTCTGATGTTATGATAAATTGCAATTGCTTCAGTGACTAAGATTATAGTTTGTTAGCTTCCAATGAAGTTTTTGAACCATGCTTGACATTGTGAATTGATTGTTACTTGAGCATAAGAAATCATATGATAAAATCTATTTATGTTGCTGTTATAAGAATGGTCATGATGCCCTCATGTCCGTATTTTATTTTTATCGACACTTGTATCTCTAAACATGTGGACATATTTTTCGATATCGGCTTCCGCTTGAGGACAAGCGAGGTCTAAGCTTGGGGGAGTTGATACGTCCATTTTGCATCATGCTTTTATATCAATATTTGTTGCATTATGGGCTGTTATTACACATTATATCTCAATACTTATGGCTATTCTCTCTTATTTTACCAGGTTTATCATGAAGAGGGGGAATGCCGACAGCTGGAATTCTGGCTGGAAAAGGAGCAAACATTGGAAACCTATTTTGCACTGCTCCAAAAATCCTGAAACTCCACGAAACTTCTTTTTTGGATTTAATAAGAATTATTGAGCGGACCTTTGTTCCTGAGGACATGGGTGAAGTCTTGCTATTAGTAGTCATGTGAATTTGGTATTCGTTCAATATTTTGATGAGATGTATGTTGTCTTTCCTCTAGTGGTGTTATGTGAATGTCGACTACATGACACTTCACCATTATTTGGGCCTAGAGGAAGGCATTGGGAAGTAATAAGTAGATGATGGGTTGCTAGAGTGACAGAAGCTTAAACCCTAGTTTATGCGTTGCTTCGTAAGGGGCTGATTTGGATCCATATGTTTAATGTTGTGGTTAGGTTTACCTTAATACTTCTTTTGTAGTTGTGGATGCTTGCAATAGGGGTTAGTCATAAGTGGGATGCTTGTCCAAGTAAGGGCAGTACCCAAGCACCGGTCCACCCACATATCAAATTATCAAAGTACCGAACGCGCATCATATGAGCGTGATGAAAACTAGTTTGACGATAATTCCCATGTGTCCTCGGGAGCTCCTTTCTCATTATAAGAAATTATCCAGGCTTATCCTTTGCTACAAAAAGGATTGGGCCACCTTGCTGCACTTTATTTACTTTCATTGCTTGTTACTCGTTACAATTTATCTTATCACAAAACTATCTATTACCTACAATTTTAGTGCTTACATAGAAAACCACACCGAAAACCGCTTATCATTTCCTTCTGCACTTGTCTAAGGGACTACGATAGATGCCCTACACTTGTGGGTCATCACCGGCGAGGTCCGGCGGGGTCGGCGAGGGGCTCCGGCGGGGTGGGGCGGCGCGGGCGACGGTGGTGCAGTGCAGCAGCGGCGGCGGCGGCTGGTAGGGTTAGGGTTTGGGGTGGCGCGGGCTTCAGTGGGCTGGGGGGGCTCGGGGCGGCGCTATATAAGAGGTCGGCTAGGCGGAGTCCTGGCCGATTACGGCCCGGAGTCGGTTCCTTTTTTTAATAATTCTGCGCAGAAAAAAGAAATAAAAGAAATACTAAACAGACTCCAAAAATCCTGAAATAAATTTTTCCCATCCTCTAAAAATATAGCGGACAAAGTGAACATTTATTTGGGCCTATCATGCAAATTTGAAAAATGCACATTTTTCCTAATTCAAATAAAATAGCGATAAAACACCGAGAAAAATCTTATTTGATTTTAATATTCAGTCTCCAATATTTCTTTATTTTTGTGAAGTCATTTTATTCCCTCTGTTTTATTTTTATAAAAGAAATATACGAAGAGAAAATAATGAAAATCAATTGATCCTCTTTTCAAAATTTGAGAAAAACTCAAATATGAAAATAACAAAATCCCCAACTCTCTCCGTGGGTCCTTGAGTTGCGTACAATTTATTGGATCAAACCAAAATGCAATAAAATATGATATGCAATGATGATCTAATGTATAACATTCCAAATTGAAAATTAGGGATGTTACACCTAAGCTTGGGGATGCCCCGGTAGGCATCCCACCTTTCTTTTTCTACAATTATCGGTTAGTATCGCTTGAGCCTAAGTTTTTGCTTCTTCACATGATGTGTGCTATTCTTGGAATGTCATTTTGTTTTGTTTTGCTTGCTGTTTTTAATAAAATACTTAGATCTAAAGGTTTTTAAATAAAAGAGATTCCACAGATAGCTAACCATTTACATAACTACTCACTTGATCTTCACTTATATGTTTTTGGAGTAGCTTTTCACTTGTGCTTCACTTAGAACCTATGAGTAAATTGTTGAATGAATTGAATATCATGAAGTTGAAATTACATGTTCATATCATGCCTAGTAGTGGCAGACATTGGGTTTAGAAAGTGAAAGCTTTTGAAGCTTGACAATCACAATATTGGTCATACAAGCAATTCATGAATAATTAGTATAAGGAAGAGAACTTTCACATGCAAATACACTATCATGGAAATCTTTTGTGATTGTGAGCCCCCATCAAAATATTATATGTCAAAATAATTGACGTTGGACAAGGAAGACAACGTCACAATTTATGTTTGTTCATATTCACAAATAAGTTATATTGTCATAGATCCTTCAACATGTGGTGCTTGCCCCCTATCTTTGCTAGCCAAAAATTCCGCACCAAGTAGAGATACTACTTGTGGATTAAAAAAACCTTAAACACAAATCTTATTTTCAAGATTCCACCATACCTACCTATGGATTGAGCAAGATCCTTCAAGTAAGTTGTCATCGGTGCAATAAGGCAATAAAAATTGCTTCAAAAAGTGATAGATCATTGAGTGCAAGAGAAAATTGAGCGTTGTATGAACTTGTGATGGCGAAAAATAAAAGCGACAGACTGCATAATAAAGGTTGCTATCACAAGGGGCAATATAACATGATGTTCTTTTGCACTAAGGGGTTGAGCATACAAACAAATAAGCGCATGGCAACCTCTGCTTCCCTCTATGAAGGGCTTATCCTTTACTTCTATGTATTTACTTTCATGCAAGAGTCAAAGTTTTTATCTCTATTCCTTTTTATTTTTCTCCTTTGGCAAGCATCATGTGGTGAGGAAAGATCTAGGCACATATATCCAGTTGGATATGGGTAGCATGAGTTATTATTGTCGACATCACCCTTGAGGTGAATACGTTGGGAGCCGAAATTATAAGCCCCTATCTTTCTATGTGTCTGGTTGAAAGGTTTTGCTCATGTGTATGCGGTGAGTGTTAGCAATCATAGAAGACTATATGATGCTTGAGGATGTGGAGCTCTTACTTAGACTGTGTTGAATAATTGCAATCGCTTGGTGATTGAGAACATAGGTTGTTGAGATTCAAGAGAATTCATTATTTGAACCATAACATGTGAATTTCTTGCTACTATAACATGAGAAGTTGTATAAGAAAAAATTGTTGTTATCATGCTAGGAAAAGTGATTGAAATTGTCGTTGATCAAACTTATGCACTTTGCTAGCATTCACACTTTATAAATGATTTCTTTTATCATTTACCTACTCGAGGACGAGTAGGAATTAAGCTTCGGGATGCTGATACATCTCCAACGTATCTATAATTTATGAAGTATTCATGCCATGTTTACAATAATTTTATATGGTTTTGATATGATTTGCATGGAACTAACCCGGACTGACGCTATTTTCAGCAGAACTACCGTGGTGTTGTTTTTTGTGCAGAAATGAAAGTTCTCCAAATGAGCTGAAACTTTTTGACAAATTTTTTTGGAACAAAAGAGACCCCCAAAGCTTCGTGGGAGGCCAGAAGAGCCACAAGGTGGGCACAACCCACCGGGGCGCGCCTGGACCCTTGCCCGTGCCCCGGTGTATCGCGCTCACCTCGAGGCCCATCTGGACGTGAGTCCGACCCCAAAAATTCCTATAAATAGATAAACCATCAGAAATAACCCTAGATCAGAAGTTCTGCCGCTGCAAGCCTCTGTAGCCACGAAAACCAATCGGGACCCCGATTCAGCACCCTACCGGAGGGGGGAATAATCTCCGGTGGCCATCTTTATCATCCCGGCGGCCACCATGATGAGAAGGGAGTAGTCCACCCTTGGGGATGAGGGTTTGTACCAGTAGCTATGTGTTTAACTCTCTCTCCCGCGATCTTGAGATTTCACGATCTTGATGTATCATGGGCTTTGTTAACATAGATGGATCATATGATGTTTCTCCCCTCTCTACTCTTGTTGTGATGAAATGAGTCTTTACCCTTTGAAGTTTTGTCTTGTCGGATTGAATGTTCAGATCTGAGAACACATCATATATGTCTTGCATATGATTACCCATGGTGACAATGGGGTATTATTTCGATTCGCTTGATATATGTTATGGCACTCAACTTGCGGATTCCCGGGGTGACTTTATGGTAATCTATGCATAGGGGTTGATGAATGTTTTTATTATCTTTTCTCTGATAGAAACTTTGGGGTTTCCTTGTAGTTCTTTGTGTGGATTGAGTATTATGGATCTGAAATTGTTTGATACATATCGTATAATTAACTAATGGGTACTCGCGGTGACATTGGGTATCTAAGTGAAATTAGAGTTGATTGATATGCATCACATGGTGTTATTTTAGTACGAACTCTTGATTAGATCGATCGGAAAGAATAGCTTGCTGTTATTTTAGTACGAACTCTAGGATAGATTGATCGGAAAGAAAAGTTTTGAGGTGGTTTCGTACCCTACAAACAATTTCTATCTTTTGTTCTCCGCTAATAGGAACTCGGGAGTGATTCTTTATTGCACTTTGAGGGATAATCATATGATCCAACTATGTTATCATTGTTGAGAGATTGCACTAGTGAAAGTATGCACCCTAGGCCTCATTTTCCATTATTGCAATACCGTTTGTGCTCTGTTTTATCATTTACTACCTTGCTGTTTTTTATTGTTCGCACTACAAAAACTCATATCTACTATCCATACTACACTTTTATCACCATCTCTTCATCGAACTAGTGCACCTATACAATTTGCTATTGTATTGGGTGTGTTGGGGACACAAGAGATTTCTTGTATTTGATTGCAGGGTTGCTTGAGAGAGACTATCTTCATCCTACGCCTCCTACGAATTGATAAACCTTAGGTCATCCACTTGAGGGAAAATTGCTACTATCCTACAAAACTCTGCGCTCGGAGGCCCAACACGTGTCTACAAGAATAAAGTTGCGTAGTAGACATCAAGCTCTTTTCGGGCGTCGTGGTCGGGGAGGTGAGTGCTTGAAGGTATATCTTTAGATCTTGCAATTGAATCTTTTAGTTTCTTTCTTTATCACTAGTTTTGTTTATAAAAGAAAACTACATAAAAAATGGAATTGAGGTTGCATCATATTATTGATCATCTTTATAATATCTTTCTTGAAAATGATGGTTCAGAAAATTGTGTTCAATTGTTAGAAGAAGAAGTCAATAAAATGTTTGGCATTAATGATGAGCATGGTTGCAATGTTGTTAGTATGAATTCTTTGAATATCCATGATGCTAATGGTATGCAAAGCCACAAGCTTGGGGATTCTATGTTTGATGAAGATGATATTTTTAGTCCCCCCAAGTTTTGATGAGAAATTTTATTATGATGAAAGCATGCCTCCTATTTATGATGATTACAATGATGAAAGTGGATTTGGAGAGGTCATGACTTTATTTAGTGATGAATCCACCATTTTGGATGAGGTTTCAATTGACTATGATAACAAAGTTCCTATCTATGATGATTATGGTGAGACATGTATGCTACAAAGAATAATGATAACCATGAAACTTGTCATCATGATTTTAATTTTCAATCTCATGATAGTTATTTTGTTGAGTTTGCAACCACTACAATTGATGAGAAGAAATTTGCTTATGTGGAGAGTAATAATTTTTCTATGCTTTAGGATCATGAAGAGAATGCTTTATGTGATAGTTATATTGTTGAATTCATTCATGATGCTACTGAAAATTACTATGAGAGAGGAACATATGCTTTTCCATATTGCAATAATATCAAGTTCCCTCTCTTTGTGTTTAAGGTTTTGGAGTTGCACTTGTTTTGCCTTCCTATGCTACTTGATTCTTGCTCCCATGAATTATTTGCTCACAAAATCTCTATGCATAGGAAGTGGGTTATACTTAAATGTGCTAGTCATATGATTCATGATGCTCTTGTTATGTTTCAACCCTTATCTTTTATGCGAGCATCATTGAAATCATCATGCCTAGCTAAAAGGCATTAAAGAAAAGCACTTGTTGGGAGACAAACCAACACTTTTACCTACTGTTTTTGTGTGTTCACATGATTATGATACTGTAGTAATCATTCTTTATTGTCTTTGTTACAATAAAGTGCCAAGTAAAGCCTTTGGGATCATGTTGGGTGATGGTTGATTTGATCTTGCTGAAAAACAGAAACTTATGCGCTCATAAAAATAACTCTCGTTTTTAACAGAAGAGTGATTTTGAGTTGATTCTTTTTGCAGAAGATTAATATACAAATTTATCACGTGGTCCTAATTTTTTCATAATTTTTGGAGTAGCAGAAGTATGGTTTGAGTACAGATTACTACAGACTGTTCTATTTTTGACAGATTCTGTTTTCAATGCATAGTTTGCTTGTTTCCTTGTTTCTATGGCTTATATTGCTCAATATAAATTGTGGAAATGATATGCTACAGTAGGAATTGTGTGGAAAAAATTATGAATCTTGTCTTTTACAGTACCAAAGTGAAATTGTTTGCTCTTTATCATACTAACCTATCTCACAAAGTTCCGTTAAGTTTTGTGTGATTGAGGTTTTCAAGTTTTGGGTGAGATGTCGATATGAGGAGAATAAGGAGTGACAAAACCCTAAGCTTGGGGATGACTAAGGCACCCCAAGTTAATATCCAAGGAAGATCCAAGCAACTAACCTTGGGGATGCCCCGGAAGGCATCACCTCTTTCGTCTCCAACATTATCGTTTTGTGTGGATGAAGTTTTTGAGATTTAGGGAAACCGTGATATAAGAGGAATTAACGAGACAAAAATGCTCAAGCTTGGGGATGTCCAAGGCATCCAAAGCTAATATTCCAATAAGTCTCAAGCACCTAAGCTTGGGGATGCCCGGGTAGGCATCCCACCTTTCTTTTTCTACAATTATCGGTTAGTATCGGTTGAGCCTAAGTTTTTGCTTCTTCACATGATGTGTGCCAATCTTGGAATGTCATTTTGTTTTGTTTTGCTTGTTGTTTTTAATAAAATACTTAGATCTAAAGGTTTTTAAATAAAAGAGATTCCACAAATAGATACCCATTTACATAACTACTCACTTGATCTTCACTTATATCTTTTTGGAGTAGCTTTTCACTTGTACTTCACTTATAACCAATGAGTAAATTGTTGAATGAATTGAATATCATGAAGTTGAAATTACATGTTCATATCATGCCTAGTAGTGTCTTCACATTGGGTTTAGAAAGTGAAAGCTTTTGAAGCTTGACAATCACAATATTGGTCATACAAGCAATTCACGAATAATTAGTATAAGGAAGAGAACTTTCACATGCAAATACACTATCTTGGAAATCTTTTGTGATTGTGAGCCCCCATCAAAATATTATATGTCAAAAAATTTGATGTTGGACAAGGAAGACAATGTAACAATTTATGTTTGTTCATATTCACATAGAAGTTATATTGTCATAGATCCTTCAACATGTGGTGCTTGCCCCCTATCTTTGCTAGCTAAAAATTCCGCACCAAGTAGAGATACTACTTGCGCATCAAAAAAAACCTTATACCCAAATCTTATTTTCAAGAGTCCACCATACCTACCTATGGATTGAGCAAGATCCTTCAAGTAAGTTGTCATCGGTGCAATAAGGCAATAAAAATTGCTTCAAAAAGTGTTAGATCATTTAGTGCAAGAGAAAATTGAGCATTGTACGAACTTGTGATGGCGAAAAATAAAAGCGACAGACTACATAATAAAGGTTGCTATCACAAGGGGCAATATAACATGACGTTCTTTTGCACTAAGGGGTTGAGCATACAAACAAATAAGCGCATGGCAACCTCTGCTTCCCTCTATGAAGGGCTTATCCTTTACTTTTATGTATTTACTTTCATGCAAGAGTCAAAGTTTTTATCTCTATTCCTTTTTATTTTTCTCCTTTGGCAAGCATCATGTGGTGAGGAAAGATCTAGGCACATATATCCAGTTGGATATGGGTAGCATGAGTTATTATTGTTGACATCACCCTTGAGGTGAATACGTTGGGACGCGAAATTATAAGCCCCTATCTTTCTATGTGTCCGGTTGAAACGTTTTGCTCATGTGTATGCGGTGAGTGTTAGCAATCATAGAAGACTATATGATGCTTGAGTATGTGGAGCTCTTACTTAGACTGTGTTGAATAAGTTGAATTGCAATTGCTTGGTGATTGAGAACATAGGTTGTTGAGATTCAAGAGAATTCATTATTTGAACCTTAACATGTGAATTGGTTGCTATTATAACATGAGAAGTTGTATAAGAAAAAATTCCTGCTATGATGCTAGGAAAAGTGATTGAAATTGTCATTGATCAAACTTGTGCACTTTGCTAGCATTCACACTTCATAAATGATTTCTTTATCATTTACCTACTCGAGGATGAGTAGGAATTAAGCTTTGGGATGCTGATACATCTCCAATGTATCTATAATTTATGAAGTATTCATGCCATGTTTACAATAATTTTATATGGTTTTGATATGATTTGCATGGAACTAACCCGGACTGATGCTATTTTCAGCAGAACTACCGTGGTGTTGTTTTTTGTGCAGAAATGAAAGTTCTCCAAATGAGCTGAAACTTTTTGGCAATGTTTTTTGAAACAAAAGAGACCCCCGAAGCTTCATGGGAGGGCCAAAAGAGCCACAAGGAGGGCACAACCCACCGGGGCACGCCCGGGCCATTGCTCGTGCCCCGGTATATCACGCTCACCTCGAGGCCCATCTGGACGTGAGACCGACCCCAAAAATTCCTATAAATAGATAAGCCATCAGAAATAACCCTAGATCAGAAGTTCTGCCGTCGCAAGCCTCTGTAGCCACGAAAATCAATCGGGACCCCGTTCCAGCACCCTGCCGGAGGGGGGAATCATCTCCGGTGGCCATCTTCATCATCCCGGCGACCACCATGATGAAAAGGGAGTAGTCCACCCTCGGGGCTGAGGGTTTGTACCAGTAGCTATGTGTTTAATCTCTCTCTCTCTCCTGCGATCTTGAGATTTCATGATCTTGATGTATCATGGGCTTTGTTAACATAGATGGATCATATGATGTTTCTCCCCTCTCTACTCTTGTTGTGATGAATTGAGTCTTTACCCTTTGAAGTTTTGTCTTGTCGGATTGAATGTTCAGATCTGAGAACACATGATATATGTCTTGCATATGATTACCCATGGTGACAATGGGGTATTATTTTAATTCGCTTGATATATGTTATGGCACTCAACTTGCGGATTCCCGGGGTGACGTTGTGGTAATCTATGCATAGGGGTTGATGCACGTTTTTATTATCTTTTCTCCAATAGAAACTTTGGGGTCTCCTTGTAGTTCTTTGTGTGGATTGAGTATTATGAATCTGAAATTGTTTGATACATATTGTATAATTAACTCATGGGTACTCGCGGTGACATTGGGGTATCTAGGTGACATTAGAGTTGGTTGATATGCATCACATGGTGTTATTTTAGTACGAACTCTTGATTAGATCGATCGGAGAGAATAGCTTGCTGTTACTTTAGTACGAACTCTAGGATAGATTGATCGGAAAGAAAAGCTTTGAGGTGGTTTCGTACCCTACAAACAATTTCTATCTTTTGTTCTCCGCTAATAGGAACTCGAGAGTGATTCTTTATTGCACTTTGAGGGATAATCATATGATCCAACTATGTTATCATTGTTGAGAGATTGCACTAGTGAAAGTATGCACCCTAGGCCTCATTTTCCATTATTGCAATATCGTTTGTGCTCTGTTTTATCATTTACTACCTTGCTGTTTTTTATTGTTCGCACTACGAAAACTCATATCTACTATCCATACTTCACTTTTATCACCATCTCTTCGCCAAACTAGTGCACCTATACAATTTGCTATTGTATTGGGTGTGTTGGGGAAACAAGAGATTTCTTGTATTTGATTGCAGGGTTGCCTGAGAGAGACTATATTCATCCTACGGCTCCCACAGATTGATAAACCTTAGGTCATCCACTTGAGGTAAAATTGCTACTGTCCTACAAAACTCTGCGCTGGGAGGCCCAACACGTGTCTACAAGAATAAAGTTGCATAGTAGACATTAGTGAGTTATGTGATTTGGTGACCGAATGTTGTTCGGAGTCCCGGGTGAGATCACGGACATGACGAGGGGTCTCGAAATGGTCGAGAGATAAATATTGATATATAGTACGATGGTATACGGACACCGGAAGTGTTCCAAAGGGTACCGGGTGCATATCGGGTCACCGGAAAGGAGTTTCGGGCAACCCCAGCAAAGATATGGGCTTAACGGGCCGAGGGAGGGACATACTAGACCACGAGGGGCTGGTGTGCCCCTTTCCCTGGCCGCAGGCCCTAGATGAACGAAAGGAGGGGGCGCCACCTCTTCCGGCCTTTCCCCCTTGGTGGGAGAAAGGAAAAGGGGGGTGCCACCTCCTCCTTCCTTCCCCTCGTCGCCAAAAGAAGGAAAGGGGGGCGCCGGCCTAGGGCAAGAGCCCAAGTAGGATCCCTCCTACTTGGGGCACCCCAAGGCTGCTCCCCTCCCCCTCTCACCTATATACACATGGGGAGGGGGCGCCTAGAACACAAACCAACAATCATTAGTCATGTGCGGCGCCCCCCTCCACAGTTTACGCCTCTGGTCATATCTTCATAGTGCTTAGGCGAAGCCCTGCACGGATCACTTTACGATCACCGTCACCACACCGTCATGCTGACGGAACTCATCTACTTCCTCGACACCTGGCTGGATAAATAAGGCAAGGAATGTCATCATGCTGAACGTGTGCAGAACTCGGAGGTGTCGTACGCTCGGTACTTGATTGGTCGGAACTAGAAGAAGTTCGACTACATCAACCGCGTCGTCAAACGCTTCCGCTTTTGGTCTATGAGGGTACATAGACACACTCTCCCCCTCTCGTTGCTATGCATCTCCTAGATAGACCTTGCGTGAGCGTAGGAATTTTTTGAAATTGCATGTTGTGTTTCCCAACAGTGGCATCCGAGCCAGGTCTATGCGTAGATGATATGCACGAGTAGAACACAAAGAGTTGTGGGCGGTGATCGTCATATTGCTTACCGCCAATGTCTTATTTTGATTCTGTGCTATCGTTGGATGAAGCGGCCCGGACCAACCTTACATGACCACGTTCATGAGACCGGTTCCACCGATAGACATGCAACTAGTTTTGCATAAAGGTGGCTGGTGGGTGTCTGTTTCTCCTACTTTTAGTTGAATCGAATTTGACTGTGGTCGGTCCTTGTTGAAGGTTAAAACAGCAAACTTGATAAGTCACCATTGTGGTTTTGTGCCGTAGGTAAGAACGGTTCTTGCTAGAAGCCCGTAGCAGCCACGTAAAACTTGCAACAACAAAGTAGAGGACGTCTAACTTGTTTTTGCAGGGCATGTTGTGATGTGATATAGTCAAGACATGATGTGATATACGTTATGGTATGAGATGATCATGTTTTGTAAAAGTTATCGACAACTGGCAAGAGCCTTATGGTTGTCGCTTTATTGTATGAAATGCAAACGCCATGTAATTGCTTTACTTTATCACTATGCGTTAGCGATAGTTGTATAAGCAATAGTTGACGAGATGACCATGATGCAACGATGGAGATCAAGGTGTCGAGCCGGTGATGATGGAGATCATGACGATGCTTTGGAGATGGAGATCAAAAGCACAAGATGACGATGGCCATATCATGTCACATATTTTGATTGCATGTGATGTTTATCTTTATGCATATTATTTTGCTTAGTACGGCGGTAGCATTATAAGATGATCCCTTAACTAAATTTCAAGGTATAAGTGTTCTCCCTGAGTATGCACCGTTGCGACAGTTATTCATGCTGAGACACCACGTGATGATCGGGTGTGATAGGCTCTACGTTCACATACAACGGGTGCAAGACAGTTTTGCACATGTGGTATACTCGGGTTAAACTTGACGAGCCTAGCATGTACAGACATGGCCTCGGAACATTGGAGACCGGAAGGTGGAACGTGAATCATATAGTAGATATGATCAACATAGAGATGTTCACCATTGATGAGTACTCCATCTCACATGATGATCGGACATGGTTTAGTTGATTTGGATCACATATCATTTAGATGACTTGAGGGATGTCTATCAAAGTGGGAATTCTTAAGTAATTTGATTAATTGAACTTTAATTTATCATGAACTTAGTCCTGGTAGTATTTGTATATCTATGTTGTAGATCAATAGCTCGCATTGTATCTCCCCTATGTTTTTTGATATGTTCCTAGAGAAAAACTAAGTTGAAAGATGATAGTAGAAATGATGCGGACTGGGTCCGTGGTCTGTGGATTATCCTCATTACTGCACAGAAGAATTATGTCCTTGATGCACCGCTAGGTGACAGATCTATTGCAGGAGAAGATGCAGACGTTATGAATGCTTGGCAAGCTCGGTATGATGACTACTTTATAGTTTAGTGCACAATGCTTTACGGCTTAGAATCGGGGCTTCAAAGACGTTTTGAATGCCACAGAGCATAAGAGATGTTCCAAGAGCTGAAATTGGTATTTTCAGACTCATGCCCGTTTTGAGAGGTATGAGACCCTTGACAAGTACTTTGCCCACAAGATGGGGGAGAATAGCTCAGCTAGTGAGCATGTGCTCAGAATGTCTGGACACTACAATCGCTTGAATCAAGTGGGAGTTAATCTTCCAGATAAGATAGTAATTGGCAGAGTTCTATAGTCACTATCACCAAGCTACTAGAACTTCGTGATGAACTATAATGTGCAAGGGATAACAAAAAAGATTCCCGAGCTCTTCGCGATGCTAAAATTGGTGAAGGTAGAAATCAAGAAAAGCATCAAGTGTTGATGGTTAACAAGACCACTAGTTTCAAGAAAAAGGGCAAAGGGAAAGAAAGGGAACTTCAAGAAGAATGGCAAGCAAGTTGTCACTCCCGTGAAGAAGCCCAAAGCTGGACCTAAGCCTGAAACTGAGTGCTTCTACTGCAAAGGAAATGGTCACTGGAAGCGGAACTACCCCAAATATTTGGCGGATAAGAAGGATGGCAAAGTGAACAAAGGTATATTTGATATACATGTTATTGATGTGTACCTTACTAGTGCTCGTAGTAGCCCCTGGGTATTTGATACATGTTCAGTTGCTAAGATTAGTAACTCGAAACAGGAGTTGCAGAATAAATGGAGACTAGTTGAGGGTGAAGTGACGATGTGTCTTGGAAGTGGTTCCAAGATTGATATGATCATCATTGCACACTCCCTATACTTTCGAGATTAGTTTTGAACCTAAATAAATGTTTTTTGGCGTTTGCATTGAGCATGAACAAGATAGGATCGTGTTTATTGCAATACGGTTATTCATTTAAGACAGAGAATAATTGTTATTCTGTTTACATGGATAAAACCTTCTATGGTCATACACCCAATGTTAATGGTTTATTGAATCTTGATCGTAGTGATACACATATTCATAATATTGATGCCAAAAGATGCAAAGTTGATAATGATAGTGCAACATACTTGTGGCATTGCCGCTTAGGTCATATTGGTGTAAAGCGCATGAAGAAACTCCATGATGATGGGCTTTTGGAATCACTTGATTATGAATCATTTGATACTTGCGAACCATGCCTCATGGGCAAGATGACTAAAACTCCATTCTCCGGAACAATGGAGCGAGCCAATGACTTATTGGAAATAATACATACCGATGTATGCGGTCCGATGAGTGTTGAGGCATGCGGCGGGTATCGTTTCTTTCTGACCTTCACAGATGATTTGAGCAGATATGGGTATATCTACTTAATGAAACACAAGTCTGAAACATTTGAAAAGTTCACAGAATTTCAGAACGAAGTGGAGAATCATCGTAACAAGAAAATAAAGTTTCTATGATCTAATCATAGAGGCGAATATTTGAGTTACAAGTTTGGCCTTCACTTAAAACAATGTGGAATAGTTTCACAACTCTCGCCACCTGGAACACCACAGCTTAATGGTGTGTCCAAACATCGTAACCGTACTTTATTAGATATGGTGCGATCTATTTGTCTCTTACCGATTTACCACTATCATTTTGGGGTTATACATTAGAGACAGGTGCATTCACATTAAATAGGGCACCATCTAAATCCTTTGAGACGACACCATATGAACTGTGGCTTGGCTATAAACCTAAGTTGTCATTTCATAAAGTTTGGGGATGTGATGCTTATGTCAAAAGGCTTCAGCCTGACAAGCTTGAACCCAAATCAGAGAAGTGCGTCTTCATAGGATACCCTAAGTAAACAATTGGGTACACCTTCTATCGCAGATCCGAAGGCAAGATCTTTGTTGCCAAGAATGGAACCTTTCTAGAGAAGGAGTTTCTCTCGAAAGAAGTGAGTGGGAGGAAAGTAGAACTTGATGAGGTAATTATACCTTCTCTCAATTTGGAAAGTAGCTCATCCGAGAAATCTGTTCCCGTGATGTCTACACCAACCAGAGAGGAAGCTAATGATAATAATCATGAAACTTTATATCAAGTTACTACTGAACCTCGTAGGTCAACCAGAGCACGATCCGCACCAGAGTGGTACGGTAATCTGATACGTCCATTTTGCATCATGCTTTTATATCAATATTTATTGCATTTTGGGCTCTTATTACACATTATATCTCAAAACTTATGGCTATTCTCTCTTATTTTACAAGGTTTACCATGAACAGGGGGGATGCCGGCAGCTGGAATTTTGGCTCGAAAAGGAGCAAATATTGGAAACCTATTCTGCACAGCTCCAAAAATCCTAAAACTCCACGGAAGTTATTTTGGAATTAATAAGAATTATTGAGCGAAGAAACTACCAGAGGGGGGCCCACACCCAGGCCAGGAGGGTGGGAGCGCGCCCACCCCTACTGGGCGCACCCCTTGTCTCCTGGGCCCCCTGGTAGCCCTCCGGTGCCCACCTTCTGCTATATAAAGGCTTTTACCCTGAAAAAAAAGTCAGAGGCAAGCTTACGGGACGAAACTCCGCCGCCACGAGGCGGAACCTTGGCGGAACCAATCTAGAGCTGTGGCAGAGCTGTTCCGCCGGGGAAACTTCCCTCCGGGAGGGGGAAATCATCACCATCGTCATCACCAACGATCCTCTCATCGTGAGGGGGTCAATCTCCATCAACATCTTCACCAGCACCATCTCCTCTCAAAACCCTAGTTCATCTCTTGTATCCAATCTTGTATCAAAACCACAAATTGGTACCTGTGGGTTGCTAGTAGTGTTGATTACTCCTTGTAGTTGATGCTAATTGGTTTACTTGGCGGAAGATCATATGTTCAGATCCTTAATGCATATTATTACTTCTCTGATTATGAACATGAATATGCTTTGTGAGTAGTTACGTTTGTTCCTGAGGACATGGGTGAAGTCTTGCTATTAGTAGTCATGTGAATTTGGTATTCGTTCGATATTTTGATGAGATGTATGTTGTCTCTCCTCTAGTGGTGTTATGTGAATGTCGACTACATGACACTTCACTGTTATTTGGGCCTAGAGGAAGGCATTGGGAAGTAATAAGTAGATGATGGGTTGCTAGAGTGACAGAAGCTTAAACCCTAGTTTATGCGTTGCTTCGTAAGGGGCTGACTTGGATCCATATGTTTAATGTTGTGGCTAGGTTTACCTTAATACTTCTTTTATAGTTGCGGATGCTTGCAATAGGAGTTAATCATAAGTGGGATGATTTTCCAAGTAAGGGCAGTACCCAAGCACCGGTCCACCCACATATCAAACTATCAAAGTACCGACCGCGAATCATATGAGCGTGATGAAAACTAGCTTGACGATAATTCCCATGTGTCCTCGGGAGCTCTTTTCTCATTATAAGAAATTGTCCAGGCTTGTCCTTTGCTTAAAAAAGGATAGGGCCACCTTGTTGCACTTTATTTACTTTCATTGCTTGTTACTCGTTACAATTTATCTTATCACAAAACTATCTGTTACCTACAATTTCAGTTCTTGCAGAGAAAACCTTACAGAAAACCGCTTGTCATTTCCTTCTGCTCCTCGTTGGGTTCCACACTCTTACTTATCGAAAGGACTACGATAGATCCCCTATACTTGAGGGTCATCAAGACTCTTTTCTGGCACCGTTGCCGGGGAGTGTAGCGCTTTTGGTGAGTGGAACTTGGTAAGGAAACATTTATATAGTTTGCTGAAATTTTCTGTTACTTGTCACTATGGAAACTAATCCTTTGAGGGGCTTGTTCAGGGTATCTTCACCCCGACCAGAAGAGCAAAGAGTTTCTCCTCAACCTACTACACCTACTGAAAATATTTACTTTGAGATTCCTTCGGGTATGATAGAGAAACTGCTAGCTAATCCATTTCCAGGAGATGGAACATTGCATCCCGATTTACACCTTATCTTTGTGGATGAAGTTTGTGGATTATTTAAGCTTGCAGGTATTCCCGATGATGTTGTCAAAAGGAAGATCTTCCCTTTATCTTTAAAGGGGGATGCATTGACATGGTATAGGCTATGTGATGATACGGGATCTTGGAATTATAAATGATTGAAGTTGGAATTTCACTAGAAGTTCTATCCTATGCATCTTGTTCATCGTGATCGTAATATATAATTTCTGGCCTCGTGAAGGAGAAAGCATCGCTCAAGATTGGGGGAGGCTTAAGTCAATGTTATATTCATGCCCAATCATGAGCTCTCCAGAGAAATGATTATTCAACATTTTTATGCTCGTCTTTCTCCCAATGATCGCAACATGCTCGATACTTCCTGTGTTGGTTCTTATATACTGAAGACTATTGAATTCAAGTAGGACTTATTGGAAAGAATTAAACGCAACTCTAAAGATTGGGGTTCGGACGATGGTAAGGAGTCAGGTATGACACCTAAGTTTGATTGTGTTAAATCTTTTATGGATACCGATGCCTTTCGTGGATTTTGCGCTAAGTATGGACTTGACTCTGAGATAGTAGCTTCTTTCTGTGAATCTTTTGCTACTCACGTTGATCTCCCTAAGGAGAAGTGGTTTAAATATAATCCTCCCATTGAAGTAAAAGTAGTTGCACCTATTACAGTTGAAGAAAAGACTGTCACTTATAGTGATCCTATTGTTCCTACTACTTATGTTGAGAAACCTCCTTTTATTGTTAGGATAAAGGATCATGCTAAAACTTCGACTGTTGTTCGTAAGAGTAATACTAGGACTTATACACCTCCTGAGCAAATTAAAGTTGAACCTAGTATTGCTATAGTTAAACATCTCTTGGATGATAATTTAGATGGGCATGTTATTTATTTCTGTGGTGAGACTGCTAATATTGCTAGACCAGATGCTAAGATACATAGACCTGTTGTAGGCATGCCTGTTATTTCTGTTAAAATAGGAGATCATTGTTATCATGGCTTATGTGATATGGGTGCTAGTGCTAGTGCAATACCCTACGACTTATATAAAGAAATTATGCATGATATTGCACCCACTGAAATGGAAGATATAGATGTTACTATTAAGCTTGCCAATAGAGATACTATTAAGCCATTTGGGATTGTTAGAGATGTTGAAGTCTTGTGTGGGAAGGTTAAATATCCTGCTGATTTTCTTGTTCTATTCCCCACAAGATGATTTTTGTCCCATTATTTTTGGTAGACCCTTCTTGAATATTGTTAATGCTAGGATTGATTGTGAAAAGGATACTATTACAATTGGCATAGGGGATGTGTCTCATGAGTTTAATTTTGCTAAGTTTCATAGACAACCTCGTGATAGAGAATCACCTAGTAAGGATGAGATTATTGGTCTTGCTTCTATTGTCGTTCCTCTTACTGATCCGTTAGAACAATATTTACTAGACCATGAAAATGATATGTCTATGAAGGAAAGAAGGGAAATAGATGAAGTTTTCCTTCAACAGGAACCTATGCTAAAACACAACCTACCCGTTGAAATTCTAGGGGATCCCCCTCCACCCAAGGGTGATCCCGTGTTTGAACTCAAACCATTACCTGGTAATCTTAAGTATGCTTATCTTGATGAAAAGAAAATATATCCTGTTATTATTAGTGCTAACCTTTCAGAGCAAGAAGAAGAAAGATTATTGAAAACTCTGAAGAAGCACCGTGCTGCTATTGGATATACTCTGGATGATCTCAAGGGCATTAGTCCCACGTTATGCCAACACAAAATTAATTTGGAGGACGATGCCAAACCAGTTAGAGATCCTCAACAACAATTGAATCCTAAGATGAAACAAGTGGTAAGAAAGGAGATATTAAAGCTCCTAGAGGCAGGTATAATTTATCCCGTTGCTAATAGTGATTGGGTAAGCCCTGCCCATTGTGTTCCTAAAAAGGGAGGTATTACTGTCGTTCCTAATGATAAAGATGAATTGATCCCGCAAAGAATTATTACAGGTTATAGGATGGTAATTGATTTCCGTAAATTAAATAAAGCTACTAAGAAAGATCATTGCCCTTTACCTTTTATTGATCAAATGCTATAAAGACTATCCAAACACACACATTTCTGCTTTCTAGATGGTTATTCTGCCTTCTCTCAAATACCTGTGTCAGCAAAGGATCAATCAAAAACTACTTTTACTTGCCCTTTCGGTACTTTTTCTTATAGACGTATTCCTTTTGATTTATGTGAAAAGATTTGTGAGGTATTCATGGATGATTTCTCTGTTTATGGATCATCTTTTAATGATTGCTTGAGAAACCTTGATCGAGTTCTGTAGAGATGCGAAGACACTAGTCTCGTCTTGAATTGGGAAAAGTGCCACTTTATGGTTAATGAAGGCATTGTCTTGGGGCATAAAATTTCCGAGAGAGGTATTGAAGTTGATAAAGCCAAACTTGATGCTATTGAAAAGATGCCATGTCCCAAGGACATAAAAGGTATAAGAAGTTTCCTTGGTCATGCCGGTTTTTATAGGAGGTTCACTAAGGACTTTTCTAAAATCTCTAGGCCTCTGACTAATTTATTGCAAAATGATATTCCTTTTGTTTTTGATGATGATTGTGTAGAAGCATTTGAAATAATTAAGAAAGCTTTGATCACTGCACCTATTGTTCAGCCACCTGATTGGAATTTACCCTTTGAAATTATGTGTGATGCTAGTGATTATGCTGTAGGTGTTGTTCTAGGGCAAAGAGTTGATAAGAAATTGAATGTTATCCAATATGCTAGTAAGACTCTTGATACTGCCCAAAGAAATTATGCTACTACTGAAAAAGAGTTCTTAGCAGTCGTGTTTGCATGTGATAAGTTTAGGCCTTATATTGTTGATTCCAAAGTTACTATTCACACTGATCATGCTGCTATTAAATATCTTATGGAAAATAAATATGCTAAGTCTAGACTTATTAGATGGGTTCTCTTGCTCCAAGAATTTGATTTGCATATTATTGATAGAAAGGGAGCTGAGAACCCTGTTGCAGACAACTTGTGTAGGTTAGAGAATGTTCTTGATGACCCACTGCCTATTGATGATAGCTTTCCTGATGAACAACTAGCGGTCATTAATGCTTCTCGTACTGCTCCTTGGTATGCCGATTATGCTAATTACATTGTTGCTAAATTTATACCACCTAGTTTCACATACCAACAAAAGAAAAAGTTCTTTTACGATTTAAGACATTAATTCTGGGATGACCCACACCTTTATAAAGAAGGAGTAGATGGTGTTATTAGACATTGTGTACCTGAGCATGAACAGGAACAGATCCTATGCAAGTGTCACTCTGAATCCTATGGAGGACACCACGCGGGAGACAGAACTGCACATAAGGTATTGCAATCCGGTTTTTATTGGCCTACTCTCTTCAAAGATGCTCGTAAGTTTGTCTTATCTTGCGATGAATGTCAAAGAATTGGTAATATTAGTAGGCGTCAAGAAATGCATATGAATTATTCTCTTGTTATTGAACCGTTTGATGTTTGGGGCTTTTATTATATGGGACCTTTTCCTGCCTCTAATGGTTATACGCATATCTTAGTTGCTGTTGATTACGTTACTAAGTGGGTAGAAGATATTCCAACTAGTAGTGCTGATCATAACACTTCTATTAAGATGCTTAAAGAAGGTATTTTTCCGAGGTTTGGAGTCCCTAGATATCTTATGACTGATGGTGGTTCACATTTTATTCATGGTGCTTTCCGTAAGATGCTTGCTAAGTACGATGTTAAGCATAGAATCGCTTCTCTTTATCACCCGCAGTCTAGTGGTCAAGTAGAGTTGAGTAATATAGAGCTCAAATTAATTTTGCAAAAGACTGTCAATAGATCTAGAAAGAATTGGTCCAAGAAACTTGATGATGCATTATGGGCCTATAGAACTGCATACAAAAATCCTATGGGTATGTCTCCGTATAAGATGGTTTATGGAAAAGCTTGTCACTTACCTCTTGAACTTGAACATAAAGCATATTGGGCTATTAAAGAGGTCAACTATGACTTCAAACTTGCCGGTGAGAAGAGGTTATTTGATATTAGCTCACTTGATGAATGGAGAACCAAAGACTATGAGAATGCCAAGCTATTCAAAGAAAAAGTCAAACGCTGGCATGACAAAAGGATACAAAAGCGTGAGTTTAACGTAGGTGATTATGTGTTATTATTCAACTCTCGTTTAAGATTTTTTGCAGGAAAACTTCTCTCTAAATGGGAAGGTCCTTCCGTTATCGAGGAGGTCTATCGTTGTGGTGCCATAAAAATCAACAACTTCAAAGGCACAAGTCCGAGGGTGGTTGATACGTCTCCAACGTATCTATATTTTTTTATTGCTCCATGCTACTTTATCTACTGTTTTGGACTATATTGGGCTTTATTTTCCACTTTTATATTATTTTTGGGACTAACCTATTAACCGGAGGCCCAGCCCAGAATTGTTGTTTTTTTGCCTATTTCAGTGTTTTGAAGAAACAGGATATCAAACGGAGTCCAAACGGAATAAAACCTTTGGGAACATGATTTTCTCACCGAACGTGATCCAGGAGACTTGGACCCTACTCCAAGAAGTGCCAGAGGCGGTCACAAGGGTGGAGATGCCCCCCTGGGCGCGCCCCCCTACCTCGTGGGCCCCCTGTTGCTCCACCGACGTACTCCTTCCTCCTATATATACCTACGTATCCCCGAACGATCAGAACAGGAGCCAAAAACCTAATTCCACCACTGCAACCTTCTGTATCCACGAGATCCCATCTTTGGGCCTGTTCCGGAGCTCCGCCGGAGGGGGCATCCACCATGGAGGGCTTCTACATCAACACCATAGCCCCTCCGATGAAGTGTGAGTAGTTTACTTCAGACCTTCGGGTCCATAGCTAGTAGCTAGATGGCTTCTTCTCTCTTTTTGGATCTCAATACAATGTTCTCCCCCTCTCTTGTGGAGATCTATTCGATGTAATCTTCTTTTTGCGGTGTGTTTGTTGAGACCGATGAATTGTGGGTTTATGATCCAGTATTATCTATGGAAAATATTTGATTCTTCTCTAAATTCTTTTATGTATGATTGAGTTATCTTTGCAAGTCTCTTCGAATTATCCTTTTTGGTTTGGCCAACTAGATTGGTAGTTCTTGCAATGGGAGAAGTGCTTAGCTTTGGGTTCAATCTTGCGGTGTCCTTACCCAGTGACAAAAAGGGTTGCAAGGCATGTATTGTATTGTCGCCATCGAGGATAACAAGATGGGTTTTTTTATCATATTGCATGAATTTATCCCTCTACATCATGTCATCTTGCTTAAAGCGTTACTCTGTTTTTAACTTAATACTCTAGATGCATGCTGGATAGCGGTCGATGAGTGGAGTAATAGTAGTAGATGCAGAATCGTTTCGATCTACTTGTCTCGGACGTGATGCCTATATACATGATCATTGCCTAGATATACTCATAACTATGCTCAATTCTGTCAATTTCTCAACAGTAATTTGTTCACCCACCGTAGAATATCTATGCTCTTGAGAGAAGCCACTAGTGAAACCTATGGCCCCTGGGTCTATTCTCATCATATCAATCTCTATCACTTTATTTACTTGCTTTGTTTTTACTTTGCCTTTTACTTTTTACTTTGCATCTATCTATCAAAAATACCAAAAATATTATTTATCATCTCTATCAGATCTCACTCTCGTAAGTGACCGTGAAGGGATTGACAACCCCTAATTGCGTTGGTTGCGAGTAGCTATCGTTTTGTGTAGGTACGAGGGACTTGTGCGTGGTCTCCTACTAGATTGATACCTTGGTTCTCAAAAACTGAGGGAAATACTTACGCTACTTTGCTGCATCATCCTCTCCTCTTCGGGGGAATCCAACGCAGTGCTCGAGAGGTAGCAAGAAGAATTTCTGGCGCTGTTGCCGGGGAGGCTCACGCAAGCAAGTCAACAATACCAAGTACCCATCGCAATCCCTATCTCTCGCATTACATTATTTGCCATTTGCCTCTTGTTTTCCTCTCCCCCACTTCACCCTTGCCGTTTTATTCGCCCTCTCTTTCCCAATCTCCTCTTCTCTTTCCTGTTTGCCTTTTCTCGTTGCCTTTCTGTTTGCTCGTGTGCTAGTTTGCTTGCTTGTCGTCATGACTAGTCTCATATCTTCTCCGCTATCTCCCGAGAATGAAGTTCTAAATTTTAAACAAAGGGAGGGAGAAAATCTAAAAGATGCTTGGTATAGAATTTGCAATGCTCAAAATAGATCTACCAGGAAGCAATCTACTTCAGTTCTTCTTCGTAATTTCTATGTAGGTGCTAATCCTTGGTATAGATATATCCTTGATACCATTACCAGAGGGAACTTATTGGGTAGCCATACTTTTGATTCTTATAATGCTTTAGTAGATATATTTGGCTCGCCACCCCGTTTGGTTAATGGAACTACGTTAACTTTGGAGCATGTTATGCAAAGACTTGAAATTATTGAGAATAAAGTTGCTACCATTGAATCAATTGAAAATCTTGATAAAAAGATCCACAATCAAATTACCCAATATGGATCTAAGGTAGGAATGACTTTGAAAAATATTAAAGAAAAAGAACCCATAGTTAATGAGAAAATAAATCTAGATTCCACAAGAATCGATAAACTTGAGGGTATCATTACCAACTTGGGAACCGTTTTTTCTTCCGTTCAAAACACTCCAAGTTCTTATACTCAAAAAACTAAGCTTATTTATGTTCCTAATAATAAGGGAGAATCATCTAGTAAGGAAACTGTGGATCTTAAATCTATAAGTGTTCATCCCAATCTTTTTACCATCATCAAGGAACCATTTGCTATACATGAATTTTTCGATCTTTTGCCTGAAAATTTGATAATTACTAGAGGGAAAGAAAATTCTAAAAGGGGTAGATACCTCATCAAAGAATTGCCTACCAAAGATGGCAATACCTAGATCTATCCTTGCTTTTATGCCTAGCTAGGGCCGTTAAACGATAGCGCTTGTTGGGAGGCAACCCAATTTTATTTTTGTGTTTTTTGTTTTTGCTTCTGTTTAGGAATAAATAATCCATATAGCCTCTGTTTGGATGTGGTTTTGTCTTTTAATTAGTGTTTGTACCAAGTAGAACCTATAGGATAACCTACGATGATAGTTGATTTGATTCTGCTGAAAAATAGAAACTTTGCACGCACGAATATAATTTTGTTAAATCACAGGAACGTGATTTTGCGTTGCTTCTTTTTGCTGCTGTTCAATAAACAATTTGTAAAGGACCTCCTATTTTGGTAGAATTTTTAGAGTTCCAGAAGTTTGCGTTAGTTACAGATTGATACAGACTGTTCTGTTTTTGACAGATTCTGTTTTACGGGTGTTGTTTGCTTATTTTGATGAATCAATGGCTAGTAAAATAGTTTATAATCCATAGAGAAGTTGGAATAAAGTAGTTTTAACACCAATATAAATAAATAATGAGTTCATTACTGTACCTTAAGTAGTTCTTTGTTTTCTTTCTCTAACGGAGCTCACGAGATTTCTGTTGAGTTTTGTGTTGTGAAGTTTTCAAGTTTTGGGTGAATTCTTTTGATGGATTATGGAACAAGGAGTGGAAAGAGCCTAAGCTTGGGTATGCCCATGGAACCCCCAAGATAATCCAAGGACACCAAAAAGTCAAAGATTGGGGATGCCCCGGAAGGCATCCCCTCTTTCGTCCACTTCCATCGGTAATTTACTTGGAGCTATATTTTTATTCACCACATGATATGTGTTTTGCTTGGAGCGTCTTTGCTTGTTAGTTTACCACAATCATCCTTGTTGTACACATCTTTTGAGAGAGCCATACATGAATTGGAATTTGTTAGAATACTCTATGTGCTTCACTTATATCTTTTGAGCTTGATAGTTTTGCTCATAGTGCTTCACTTATATCTTTTGAGCGTGGTAATTGTTGCTCTAGTGCTTCACTTATATCCTTTAGAGCACGGTGGTGGATTTGTTTTAAAGAAACTATTGATCTATCATGCTTCACTTAGATTATTTTGAGAGTCGTTAATAGCATGGTAATTCGCTTAATGTTAATATACTTGGTGTTCAAGATATGTGAAACTTTCTTTTGAGTGCGTTGAATACTAAGATAAGTTTGATGCTTGATAATTGTTTTGAGATATGAAGATGGTGATATTAGAGTCATGCTAGTTAAAGTAATTGTGAATTCAAAGAATACTTGGGTTGAAGTTTGTGATTCCCATAGCATGCACGTATGGTGAACCGCTATGTGATGAACTCGGAGCATGATTTATTTATTGATTGTCTTCCTTATGAGTGGCGGTCTGGGACGAGCGATGGTCTTTTCCTACCAATCTATCCCCCTAGGAGCATGCGCGTAATACTTTGCTTTGATAACTTCTAGATTTTTGCAACAAGTATATGAGTTCTTTATGACTAATGTTGAGTCCATGGATTATACGCACTTTTCCCATCCTTCCACCTTTGCTAGCCTCGCTAATACCACGCACTTTTCGCCGGTATCATACACCCACCATATACCTTCCTCAAAACAGCCACCATACCTACCTATCATGGCATTTCCATAGCCATTCCGAGATATATTGCCATGCAACTTTCCACCGTTCCATTTATTATGACACGCTCCATCATTGTCATATTGCTAGCATGATCATGTAGTTGACATCGTATTTGTGGCAAGGCCACCATTCATAATTCTTTCATACATGTCACTCATGATTCATTGCATATCCCGGTACACCGCTGGAGGCATTCATATAAAGTCATACTTTGTTCTAAGTATCGAGTTGTAATTGTTGAGTTGTAAGAAAAATAAAAGTGTGATGATCATCATTATTAGAGCATTGTCCCAAGTGAGGAAAGGATGATGGAGACTATGATTCCCCCATAAGTCGGGATGAGACTCCGGATGAAAAAAAAGGGGGGCCAAAAAAAAGAGAAAGGCCCAAACAAAAAAAAGAGAGAAAAAGAGAGAACGGACAATGCTACTATCCTTTTACCACACTTGTGCCTCAAAGTAGCACCAAGATCTTCATGATAGAGAGTCTCTCCTTTTGTCACTTTCATATACTAGTGGGAATTTTTCATTATAGAACTTGGCTTGTATATTCCAATGATGGGCTTCCTCAAAATGCCCTAGGTCTTCGTGAGCAAGCAAGTTGGATGCACACCCACTTAGTTTCTTTTGTAGAGCTTTCGTATACTTATAGCTCTAGTGCATCTGTTGCATGGCAATCCCTACTCACTCACATTGATATCTATTGATGGGCATCTCCATAGCCCGTTGATATGCCTAGTTGATGTGAGACTATCTTCCCTCTTTTTGTCTTCTCCACAACCACCATTCTATTCCACATAGTGCTATATCCATGGCTCACGCTCATGTATTGCGTGAAGATTGAAAAAGTTTTGAGAATGTCATAAGTATGAAACAATTGCTTGGCTTGTCATCGGGGTTGTGCATGATTTAAATATTTTATGTGGGGAAGATGGAGCATAGCCAGACTATATGATTTTGTAGGGATAACTTTCTTTGGCCATGTTATTTTGAGAAGACATGATTGCTTTGATTAGTATGCTTGAAGTATTATTATTTTTATGTCAATATGAACTTCTGTCTTGAATCTTTCGGATCTGAATATTCATATCACAATTAAGAAGATTTTACATTGAAATTATGCCAAAGTATCACTCCGCATCAAAAATTCTTTTTTTATCATTTACCTACTCGAGGACGAGCAGGAATTAAGCTTGGGGATGCCTGATACGTCTCCAACGTATCTATAATTTTTGATTGCTCCATGCTACTTTATCTACTGTTTTGGACTATATTGGGCTTTATTTTCCACTTTTATATTATTTTTGGGACTAACCTATTAACCGGAGGCCTAGCCCAGAATTGTTGTTTTTTGCCTATTTCAGTGTTTCAAAGAAACAGAATATCAAACGGAGTCCAAACGGAACAAAACCTTCGGGAACGTGATTTTCTCACCGAACGTGATCCAGGAGACTTGGACCCTACTCCAAGAAGTGCCAGAGGCGGTCACGAGGGTGGAGAGCGCCCCCCTGGGCGCGCCCCCTACCTCGTGGGCCCCTTGTTGCTCCACCGACGTACTCCTTCCTCCTATATATACCTACGTATCCCCGAACGATCAGAACAGGAGCCAAAAACCTAATTCCACCACCGCAACCTTCTGTATCCATGAGATCCCATCTTGGGGCCTGTTCCGGAGCTCCGCCGGAGGGGACAGTCACCATGGAGGGCTTCTACATCAACACCATAGCCCCTCCGATGAAGTGTGAGTAGTTTACTTCAGACCTTCGGGTCCATAGCTAGTAGCTAGATGGCTTCTTCTCTCTTTTTAGATCTCAATACAATGTTCTCCCCCTCTCTTGTGGAGATCTATTCGATGTAATCTTCTTTTTGCGGTGTGTTTGTTGAGACCGATGAATTGTGGGTTTATGATCTAGTATTATCTATGGAAAATATTTGATTCTTCTCTAAATTCTTTTATGTATGATTGAGTTATCTTTGCAAGTCTCTTCGAATTATCCTTTTTGGTTTGGCCAACTAGATTGGTAGTTCTTGCAATGGGAGAAGTGCTTAGCTTTGGGTTCAATCTTGCGGTGTCCTTACCCAGTGACAAAAAGGGTTGCAAGGCATGTATTGTATTGTCGCCATCGAGGATAACAAGATGGGTTTTTTTATCATATTGCATGAATTTATCCCTCTACATCATGTCATCTTGCTTAAAGCGTTACTCTGTTTTTAACTTAATACTCTAGATGCATGCTGGATAGCGGTCGATGAGTGGAGTAATAGTAGTAGATGCAGAATCGTTTCGATCTACTTGTCTCGGACGTGATGCCTATATACATGATCATTGCCTAGATATACTCATAACTATGCTCAATTCTGTCAATTTCTCAACAGTAATTTGTTCACCCACCGTAGAATATCTATGCTCTTGAGAGAAGCCACTAGTGAAACCTATGGCCCCTGGGTCTATTCTCATCATATCAATCTCTATCACTTTATTTACTTGCTTTGTTTTTACTTTGCCTTTTACTTTTTACTTTGCATCTATCTATCAAAAATACCAAAAATATTATTTATCATCTCTATCAGATCTCACTCTCGTAAGTGACCGTGAAGGGATTGACAACCCCTAATCGCGTTGGTTGCGAGTAGCTATCGTTTTGCGTAGGTACGAGGGACTTGTGCGTGGTCTCCTACAGGATTGATACCTTGGTTCTCAAAAACTGAGGGAAATACTTACGCTACTTTGCTGCATCATCCTCTCCTCTTCGGGGAAATCCAACGCAGTGCTCGAGAGGTAGCAATGGTGAACGGTCAAAGAATTAAACATTATATCTCAGGTAATCCTATCAATGTTGAAACTAATATTATTGAAACCGTAACCCGGGAGGAATACATAAGGGACACTTTCCAGAACGTTCCAGACTATGAAAAGGAATAGGTATGTGGTACGGTAAGTAAACCGACTCCAAAACAATTCTAATGGCAATTTTTATCCATTTTGGAATATTTAAGAATTTTGGAAAGAAAGAAGTAGTCCGGGAAGGACACGAGGCCTCCATGAGGGTGGAGGGCGCGCCCACGCTTCCTGGGCGCGCCCCCCTGTCCCGTGGCCACCTCGTGTGCCTCTCGGACTCTGTTTTCTTGCACGTTACGTATTTTGGTCGGTAAAAATTCATTATATAATCTCCCGAAGGCTTTGACCACCGTATCACGCAAATATCCTCTGTTTTCGTTTCGGGCTGTTTTTCTGACAGATCTAGAGCATCATGACGTCTCCAAGCGCTCCCAAGGACTAGTTTTTCGAGAGGGTTATCAACCCCTATCTCGCGGAGGTGCTGCAACACCCTCAAACCATTGAGATGCGTGAGGGGGTGATGCACATCCCCGATGTGGAGGGACCAAGGCGTACCGGAAGCATGGAGACAAAGCTCGAAGCCATGAAGTAACAAGTCTTCAAGTGCCAAGGGATGGTGGAGCATGGACTCAACGCTAACCAGATGATGATCACGGAGTTCACCAACAACCACAAGCTAGATGCCAAGGTCATTGGGGAGACCATCTTCAAGCTTCAAGAGAAAACCGAGCACCTCCAAGCCCAGATATATGACCTGCAAAACCAAAACTGTGAGTATGAATATAGATTCAAGAGGATGAGTTTGGTTGCAGATTTAAGGATCCCGGAGACTCGATCATCCTTCTATGATGGTGAGCCTATGCCTTGGAAGATGGACGACAAGCCTACATCATCAACAACTCCTACTTCACCACCTCTGAGGACATAATCACATGGGTATGGGCACTCCCCTTGGCAACTGCCAAGCTTGGGGGAGGTGCCCCGGTATCGTATCACTATCACACTCCTATCTTTACCGTTTTATTTAGTTCGATCCTTTTAAGTAGTATCTTGATCTAGTAGATTGAAATTTTAGTATCAAGTATTTTTGAGTTTTGCTTTGTGATTTCTTTATGTAATCGAGTCCGTGAGCTATCTATAATAAAGATTAGTGTTGAGTCAAGGGCTTTGTTATCTTACTATGATCTTGAGAAAGTAGAAAGAATAAAAAGAATAAAAGAGTTCATATTGATCTTATGGATAGTAATGACTTCACACATAGAAAGTATGAGGCACAAAAGTTGTTGAGAGTTGACAAACGTAGTTTTGGTCATCATTGCAATTAATAGGAAGTAATAAGGAAAGAGAGGTTTCACATACAAATATACTATCTTGGACATCTTTTATGATTGTGAAGCACTCATTAAGTATGACATGCTAAAAGAGTTGATGTTGGACAAGGAAGACAACGTAATGGTTTATGTTTTCTCACATCTTAGTTAAAGTGTATTGTCATTGTTCTTTCCAACATGTTGAGCTTGCCTTTCCCCCTCATGCTAGCCAAATTCCTTGCACCAAGTAGAGATACTACTTGTGCTTCCAAATATCCTTAAACCAGTTTTGCCATGAGAGTCCACCATACCTACCTATGGATTGAGTAAGATCCTTCAAGTAAGTTGTCATGCTGCAGGCAATAAAATTGCTCTCTAAATATGTATGACTTATTAGTGCAGAGAAAATAAGCTTTATACGATCTTGTTATGGAAGCAATAAAAGCGACGAACTGCATAATAAAGGTCCACATACAAGTGGCAATATAAAGTGACGTTCTTTTGCATTAAGATTTTGTGCATCCAACCTTAAAAGCACATGACAACCTCTGCTTCCCTCTGCGAAGGGTCTATCTTTTACTTTATGTTTTTACTTTATGCTTGAGTCAAGGTGATCTTCACCTTTCCCTTTTTCATTTTATCCTTTGGCAAGCTCCTCGTGTTTGAAAGATCTTGATATATGTATATATATATATATATATATATATATATATATATATATATATATATATATATATATATATATATATATCCAATTGGATGTAAGTTAGCATGAACTATTATTGTTGACATCACCCAAAGGTGAATACGTTGGGAGGCAACACAATAACCCCCTATCTTTCTTAGTGTCCAGTTGAAACTCCATAACCACAAGTACTGCGTGAGTGTTAGCAATTGTAAAAGGCTACATAATAGTTGAGTATGTGGACTTGCTGAAAAGCTCTATTCTTGAATCTTTCTGATGTTATGATAAATTGCAATTGCTTCAATGACTGAGACTATAGTTTGTTAGTTCCTAATGAAGTTTCTGAACCATACTTGACATTGTGAATCGATTATTACTTGAGCATAAGAAATCATATGACAAAGTCTATATATGTCGCTGTTATAAGAATGATCATGATGCCCTCATGTCCGTATTTTATTTTTATCGACACCTCTATCTCTAAACATGTGGACATATTTTTTGATTTTGGCTTCCGCTTGAGGACAAGCGAGGTCTAAGCTTGGGGGAGTTGATACGTCCATTTTGCATCATGCTTTTATATCAATATTTATTGCATTTTGGGCTGTTATTACACATTATATCTCAATACTTATGGCTATTCTCTCTTATTTTACAAGGTTTACCATGAAGAGGGGGATGCCGCCAGCTGGAATTCTGACTGGAAAACGAGCAAATATTGGAAACCTGTTTTGCATAGCTCCAAAAATCCTGAAACTCCACGGAAGTTATTTTTGGAATTAATAAGAATTATTGAGCGAAGAAACTACCAGAGGGGGCCCACACCCAGGCCAGGAGGGTGGGGGGCGCGCCCCCCTACTGGGCGCGCCCCCCTGTCTCCTCGGCCCCCTGGTGGCCCTCCGGTGCCCACCTTCTGCTATATGAAGGCTTTTACCCTGCAAAAAAATTAGAGGCAAGCTTACGGGACGAAACTCCGCCACCACAAGGCAGAACCTTGGCAGAACCAATCTAGGGCTCTGGCAGAGCTGTTCTGCCGGGGAAACTTCCCTCTGGCAGGGGGAAATCATCACCATCGTCATCACCAACGATCCTCTCATCGGGAGGGGGTCAATCTCCATCAACATCTTCACCAGCACCATCTCCTCTCAAAACCCTAGTTCATCTCTTGTATCCAATCTTGTATCAAAACCACAAATTGGTACCTGTGGGTTGCTAGTAGTGTTGATTACTCCTTGTAGTTGATGCTAATTGGTTTACTTGGTGGAAGATCATATGTTCAGATCCTTAATGCATATTATTACTCCTCTGATTATGAACATGAATATGCTTTGTGAGTAGTTACGTTTGTTCCTGAGGACATGGGTGAAGTCTTGCTATTAGTAATCATGTGAATTTGGTATTCGTTCGATATTTTGATGAGATGTATGTTGTCTTTCCTCTAGTGGTGTTATGTGAACGTCGACTACATGAAACTTCACCATTATTTGGGCCTAGAGGAAGGCATTGGGAAGTAATAAGTAGATGATGGGTTGCTAGAGTGAAAGAAGCTTAAACCCTAGTTTATGTGTTGCTTCGTAAGGGGCTAATTTGGATCCATATATTTAATGTTGTGGTTAGGTTTACCTTAATACTTCTTTTGTAGTTGTGGATGCTTGCAATAGGGGTTAGTCATAAGTGGGATGCTTGTCCAAGTAAGGGCAGTACCCAAGCACCGGTCCACCCACATATCAAATTATCAAAGTACCGAACGCGAATCATATGAGCGTGATGAAAACTAGCTTGACGATAATTCCCATGTGTCCTCGGGAGCTCTTTTCTCATTATAAGAAATTGTCCAGGCTTGTCCTTTGCTACAAAAAGGATTGGGCCACCTTGCTGCACTTTATTTACTTTCATTGCTTGTTATTCGTTACAATTTATCTTATCACAAAACTATCTGTTACCTACAATTTCAGTGCTTGCAGAGAAAACCTTACTGAAAACCCTTGTCATTTCCTTCTGTTCCTTGTTGGGTTCGACACTCTTACTTATCAAAAGGACTATGATAGATCCCCTATACTTGTGGGTCATCATAATCATATTCTGGAAGTCATGTTACTTGACCATGACCAACCTACGAACTATGAAGAAGCTATGATGAGCCAAGATTCCGATAAATGGCTTGAGGCCATGAAATCTGAGGTAGGATCCATGTATGAGAACAAAGTGCGGACTTTGGTAGATTTGTCCGATGATCGGCGACCCATAGAAAATAAATGGATCTTCAAGAAGAAGACTGACACTGATGGTAATGTTACTGTCTATAAAGCTCGACTTGTCGCAAAATGTTTTCTACAAGTTCAAGGAGTTAACTACGATGAGACTTTCTCACCCGTACTGATGCTTAAGTCTGTCTGAATCATGTTAGCAATTCCCGCACTTTATAATTATGAAATCTGGAAAATGGACGTCAAAACTATATTCCTTAATGGATTTCTTAAAGAAGAGTTGTATATGATGCAACCAGAAGGTTTTGTCGACCCTAAAGATGCTAACAAAGTGTGGAAGCTCCAATGATCCATTTATGGACTAGTGCAAGCATCTCGGAGTTGGAATATACGCTTTGATGAGGTGATCAAAGCATATGGTTTTATACAGACTTTCGGAGAAGCTTGTATTTACAAGAAAGTGAGTGGGAGCTCTGTAGCATTTCTGATGTTATATGTGGATGACATATTATTCATTGGAAATGATATAGAATTTCTGGATAGCATAAAAGGATACTTGAATAAGATTTTTTTAATGAAAGACCTCGGTGAAGCAACATTTATATTGGGCATCATGATCTATAGGGATAGATCACGATGTTTAATAGAACTTTCACAAAGCACATACCTTGACAAGATTTTGAATAAGTTCAAAATGGATCAGTCAAAGAAAGGGTTCTTGCCTATGTTGAAAGGTGTGAAGTTGAGTAAGACTCAAAACCCGACCACGGTAGAAGATAGAGAGAGAATGTAAGTCATTCCCTATGCCTCAGCCATAGGTTCTATAAAGTATGCCATGCTGTGCACCAAACCTGTTGTGTAGTTTTCCATGAGTTTGGCAAGGGGGTACAATAGTGATCCAGAATTAGATCACTAGACAGCGGTCAAAATTATCCTTAGAGGACTAAGGAAATATTTCTCGGTTATGGAGGTGATAAAGAGTTCATCATAAAGAGTTATGTCGATGCAAGGTTTTACACCGATCCAGATGACTCTGAGTCTCAATCTGGATACGTATTAAAAAGTGGGAGCGATTAGCTAGAGTAGCTCCATGCAGAGCATTGTAGACATAGAAATTTGCAAAATACATACGCATCTGAATGTGCCAGACCCGTTGACTAAACTTCTCTCACAAGCAAAACATGATCACACCTTAGTACTCTTAGGGTGTTAATCACATAGTGATGTGAACTAGATTATTGACTCTAGTAAACCCTTTGGTGTTGGTCACATGGCGATGTGAACTGTGGGTGTTAATCACATAAAGATGTGAACTATTGGTGTTAAATCACATGGCAAGGTGAACTAGATTATTGACTCTAGTGCAAGTGGGAGACTGAAGGAAATATGCCCTAGAGGCAATAATAAAGTTGTTATTTTATATTTCCTTATTCATGATAAATGTTTATTATTCATGCTAGAATTGTATTAACCGGAAACTTGATACATGTGTGGATACATATACATAACACTGTGTCCCTAGTAAGCCTCTAATAGACTAGCTCGTTGATCAAAGATGGTTAAGTTTCCTAACTATAGACATGTGTTGTCATTTGATGAACGGGATCACATCATTAGGAGAATGATGTGATGGACAAGACCCATTCGTTAGCTTAGCATTATGATCGTTCAGTTTTATTGTTATTGCTTTCTTCATGTCAAATACATATTCCTTCGACTATGAGATTATGCAACTCCCAGATACCGGAGGAATGCCTTGTGTGCTATCAAACGTCACACGTAACTGGGTGATTATAAAGATGCTCTACAGGTATCTTCGAAGATGTTTGTTGGTTTGGCATACATCAAGATTAGGATTTGTCACTCCGAGTATCGGAGAGGTATCTCTGGGCCCTCTCGGTAATGCACATCATAAGAAGCCTTGCAAGCAAAGTGACTAATGAGTTAGTTACAGGATGATGCATTACGTAATGAGTAAAGAGACTTGCCGGTAACAAGATTGATCTAGGTATGAAGATACCGACGATTGAATCTCGGGCAAGTAACATACCGATGACAAAGGGAATAATGTATGTTGTCATAACGGTTCGACCGATAAAGATCTTCGTAGAATATGTGGGAGCCAATATGACCATCCAGGTTTTGCTATTGGTTATTGATCGGAGAGGTGTCTCGGTCATGTCTACATAGTTCTCGAACCCGTAGGGTCCGCACGCTTAACGTTCGATGACGATATTGTATTATATGAGTTATGTAATTTGGTGACCAAATGTTGTTTGGAGTCCCGGATGAGATCACAGACATGACGAGGAGTCTCAAAATGGTTGATAGGTAAAGATTGATATATAGGACGATGGTATTCGGACACCAGAAGTGTTCTGGAGGGTACCGGGTACATATCGGGTCACCGAAAAGGAGTTTCGGGCAACCCCGGCAAAGATATGGGCTTAATGGGCCGAGGGAGGGACAGAACATCCCACAAGGGACTGGTGCACCCTTTACCTGGCCGCAGGCCCTAGAGGAAGGAAAGGAGGGGGCGCCACCTCTTCCTGCCTTTCCCCCTTCGTGGGAGAAAGGAAAAGGGGGGGCGCCACCTGCTCCTTCCTTCCCCTCATCGCCAAAAGAAGGAAAGGGGGGGCGCCAGCCTAGGACAGGAGCCCAAGTAGGATGTGTTGGGGAACGCGGTAATTTCAAAAAAAATCCTACGACCAGCAAGATCTATCTAGGTGATGCATAGCAATGAGAGGGGAGAGTGTGTCCACATACCCTCGTAGACCGAAAGCGGAAGCGTTTCAATAATGCGGTTGATGTAGTCGAACTTCTTCGTAATCTAACCGATCCAAGTATCGAATGTACGGCACCTCCGCGTTCAGCACATGTTCAGCTCAATGACATCCCTCGTGCTCTTGATCCAGTTGAGGACGAGGGTGAGTTCCGTCAGCACGACGGCCTGGCAACAGTGATGATGATGTTACCGGCGCAGGGCTTCGCCTAAGCACTACGATGGTATGATCGAGGTGTGTAATTGTGGAGGGGGGCACCGCACACGGTTAAGAGAAACTTGTGTGTCCT
>NC_041381.1:374441490-374442874 GCF_002162155.2 Triticum dicoccoides | reverse complement strand
GGGGGCCGGTCGGCCTTAGGGGCGCGCCCAAAGAGGAGGAGTCCTACTAGGACTTCCTAGTCCTAGTAGGATTCCACTTCAAGGAAGAGGGGGAAGGAAAGGAGAGGGAGAGGGAGTAGGAAAGGGGGGCCCCCCCCCCTTCCCTTGTCCAATTCGGACTCCAAGGGAGGGGCACACGGCCTGCCCTGGATGCCCTCCTCTCTCTCCACTAAGGCCCATGGTGGCCCATTAGTTCCCCCGGGGGGTTCCGGTAACCCCTCCGGCACTCCGGTTTTACCCGAAACTTCCCGGAACACTTCCGTGTCCGAATAACATGGTCCAATATATCAACCTTTATGTCTCAGCCATTTCGAGACTCCTCGTCACGTCTGTGATCTCATCCGGGACTCCAAACAAACTTTGGTCATCAAAAACACATAACTCATAATACATATCGTCATCAAACGTTAAGCGTGCGGACCCTACGGGTTCGAGAACTATGTAGACATGACCGTGACACATCTCCGGTCAATAACCAATAGCGGAACTTGGATGATCATATTGGCTCCTACATATTCTACGAAGATCTTTATTGGTCAAACCGCATAACAACATACGTTGTTCCCTTTGTCATCGGTATGTTTCTTGCCCGAGATTCGATCGTCGGTATCATCATACCTAGTTCAATCTTATTACCGGCAGGTCTCTTTACTCGTTCAGTAATACTTCATCCCGCAACTAACTCATTAGTCACAATGCTTGCAAGGCTTATAGTGATGAGTATTATCGAGAGGGCCTGGAGATACCTCTCTGAAACACGGAGTGACAAATCCTAATCTCGATCTATGCCAACCCAACAAACACCTTCGGAGACACCTGTAGAGCATCTTTATAATCAGCAATTTACGTTGTGACGTTTAATAGTACACAAGGTGTTCCTCCGGTATTCGAGAGTTGCATAATCTCATAGTCTGAGGAACATGTATAAGTCATGAAGAAAGCAGTAGCAATGAAACTTTGACAATCATAATGCTAAGCTAACGGATGGGTCATGTCCATCACATCATTCTCCTAATGATGTGATCTCGTTTATCAAATGACAACACATGTCTATGGTTAGGAAACATAACCATCTTTTATTAACGAGCTAGTCAAGTAGAGGCATACTAGGGACACTATGTTTTGTCTATGTATTCACACATGTACTAAGTTTCCAGTTAATACAATTCTAGCATGAATAATAAACATTTATCATGAAATAAGGAAATAGATAATAAATTTATTATTGCCTCTAGGGCATATTTCCTTCAGGTTCATGCCTTTGATGGCGGTCCAGACCTCCTCCTCACTAAAGGGGGGCCGTTAGGGCAGCATTGGCCGCAGCCGAGACGCAGAATCTGTCATG
>NC_041381.1:374434766-374441219 GCF_002162155.2 Triticum dicoccoides | reverse complement strand
AAGGGCTTTATAAAAGCCATATACATGGGCATGGATCTCATCCGGGTGTTGAAGGAGGGAGTCTTCGTCCGAGAGGAGGGGGATCGTGTTGCAGCGGCTAGGCCATATTAGCGTCGCCCTTAAGGATCCATCGTTGGGTACCCCGTTGGCGCCAATACGCCTGCTCATCCGTGTAGATGACCGCAAGCTTATCCTCGAGGTCGTAGCGAATAAGCCACTCGTCTGGGGAAATACCAGAAGTGTAAGATCGGAGGTCAAGGGCCTGGATGGCGACCAAGATGGCTTTCTTACGATCGCGCACTACCCGGCCCAGGTTCGCGCCCCAGCCCTTCATAAACTGACGGGCGCGTTTAGCGCCAGAAGTGGAGGGTGTCAATCGTCGAGAAGGGTCGAGGGGCGGCGGCGTGGGCCTCAACCCAGCGGCTATTGACGGCCTCAACGAAGTCGAGCTGGTTAAGCCAGAAATCCTCAAACCGGAACCGAGGAGGTTGAGGAGGGCGGTCGTTCTCGGAAGAGAGGAGCAGGGGAACATGGTCAGACCCGATCCGGGTAATCGCGCGAAGCGACGCTAGGGGGCATCGCAGTTCCCATTCCGGGGAGATCAGGACTTGGTCCAAGACGGAGCGAGTCGGGTCTGCCTGACGGTTGGTCCAGGTAAATCTGGCACCAACCCTATCTAGTTCACGGAGGCCTAAGTCCGCGATACATTCGTTGAACATCTGCATCAGAGGGTAGTTGATCATGTCATGATAGGGTATTCGAGAGCCTCCTAACATTGACACAACTGATCACGACCAATGGACTACAGCAAGGCGACTGAACGACAACACCAACCACCTCTTCAACTACGCGTGAGTACAAGACCATGACCATTATGGGCAACAATGATGTTGCCACTTGCCAGGATTGTGACCGTTTGCAGTCACTCCGATCAACACAGCCTCTTGTTTAGATTGAGATTATGCTTTCATGCTTATGCTAGTGAGAAAGACATGCTAGACTTTCCTTCGGCTTGCTGAATGTATAGTTTGCCTTTCAGCAAAAAGAAAAAGGAAAAAATGGTATAGTTTGCCTCTTATGACAGATTCCATAAGCAATATGCATGCCTTGTTGTTTCCTTAGATTAAACTAAGAGTATGGCTAGATCTCAGTCGATTGAGATTTAAACAAGTCTCAGTCAAGTGACATAATATGCAAGAGAGAAAAGGAAACAACTGGAAATAAATTTTTACACGGATCTTGATGTATCATCTATAGGACTTAACGAAGTCTCTGTCGACTGAGACTTAGCAAAACGGTTAAACTAATTCGAGTGTTGCTGATTACTTCAACAGGTTCATGCTTAATTATTTCAATATTTTAAAAATGCTTTATTATGTGTTCTTTTTCTCGGGGGAAAAGGGTTTCCATTACTCATCCATAGTCAGATCCAACTCACAGTTTTACAACACCATCCGGGCCAGACCGCATGGGGTTGTAAAATCAACAATCAGAATCATTTAATATCAACGAGGAATTGGAGGCGATGTACAATGTTCGGTTGTATGTGAACTGTGGCGAATAAACTCGATTCGGTTTAGATTGTGCTTTGGCATGGTGACGAGTCAAATTATGTTATCGTATGGTTGCCACGCTTTCAGTCTATATATTCTGAAACACACAAATAAATATTATACTCCCTTCGTCCCAAAATAAGTGACTCAAAAATGACTCAACTTTGTACTAACTTTAGTACAAAGTTGACTCACTTTTGAGTCACTTATTTTGGGACGGAGGGAGTACTTGTTTGTTACTCCATTACACTAGTGTCAGAAACACTCTTATATTATGGGGCTGAGGGAGTAGCAATTTAAGAAAATATTCTGGGAAGGCACGAACCACCGACTAGTCTAAAACACCTAATCCTGGCAGATTATCATAATCGAAGCAAAGCCAAACGATAACAAATTTCGTATATATAAATGTGGTGATGCAAAGGAAATTATCATGAAGTTGTATCAGACTACATAATAATTGAGATAAAGCAACAAGGAAACTTGTGGGGGAAAAGGACAATAGTATTAGAAAGTCAAAACAACTGCTAATATTGTTAGAATTTGATTTAGCTCTCTCTAAAGACAAAGAAAAACATGTTTGTATGTTTGCCAAGTCTGTTTTAATGTAAAAAAAAAACAGGGAAAACATCAAAGGACATGATGACAACAGCCATTCCTTACACTGGAAATACCAGAGTTACACTTATTCACTATGCATAATATAGCAGTAGAGTAGCAGAAGAACCCTGACAAAAAATTGCAGAACAAGCACAACACCACTGTAAGTAGCAAATCATACTGCATGATTCACTGGACATTCATTACAAAAAAAAAAACAGAACAAAACCACTGAGCACTAGCAGTTTAAGCTCAACAAAACTGTTGCTTAGGATAGACAAATAGTACATCAACTAGACATTAAATGGAGCCGTTTCCACATCATATTATAGGGAACTTATCTAGCTATATTAATATCACTGAGATGCTATCTCCTGAAAAAAGGAACACTGCATACTCAGGTGTGATCAGCAGCCGGATTATACACCATGCTTCACATTAGTGCACCAGCGCCGCATTTCAGTAGCAGGCTACGCATCTTGAGCTACTGGTGTGTATCAGCAAGCTAGCAGAGTCAACCTAGCTATCAGGTTCTATTAGCACGGACCCTCAGAACTTCCAAGTCCATGTCGTCAGGGTCAGTTGCCTGGATCTCAAAGTGCACCCCGTCGAGCTCGTGGCGGAATTGATTCCTGGACACAGCATATATGGTCTTTGCACGGATGCGAGAATCATCGGGAGACCTGAAAAGAAAGAGAACAGCTGTAATATTGTTATCTTCTTAGGAATTAGCAGCAGCTACTTTTGACAACTGACAAGAATACCCTACAAAAATTGAAACAGAAAACCAGGTATTCAGTACCATGAATGGAAAATCCATGGATAGTCATGCAGTGCAAGTGATGTGTATCCCACATGGACACTTCATCAAATTTTAAAAACGCTATCCCATGAAATCTACAATTTAATTAATATCTTACCAAATATCAACGTGCAACTAATACATCTTACCTAATATAACGTGCAACTAATATCCTACCTAATATACACGTGCATTGCACATACACGATTACTAGTGAACTGTGTACACAAACATTCTTGTCTAAAAAACATTCTAACCACTGATAACTGAAAAGGATTGTCAAGTGCACTGCCGTCAGCTAGCCCCATTGTTACTGAATTGCACTTTTGTATTCGTCCCTTTGCTGTTATCTTTGCGAGGTTACATGGAAAAATAAAATGTTTCCTTTGTAGGATATATTAGAGAATTAAGTTGGCCGTTGGGTTAGCTTGAAACATAATGCTTATTGGACAGAGTATCATGTAACGCGTATGAACATCCTAACCAGTAACCACCGAAAGCTGAAAGGACTGTACAATGACTGGGGTTAGCCACCCCCAGTTTTACTGAAGCTGTGCTTCTGTATCCACCCCTTCGCTGTTTAAGTGTTTAACACAGCAATAAATCTTTTTGGAGAATTATCATAGCAATAAATTATTTTCCACAATTAACACAACCATAAATCCTTTTGAACAATTATCATAGCAAATAAATAAATATATCTAGACAGAATCTTCAACTCTGTAACCAAACTGAATTCAGTCACAGGTGACAAGAAACAGGGGGCAAGAAAGACAAGGCTAACCAGGAGATGAAGAAAATCTTGCTCTTGCGGCAGTTGTCGTCGCTGACGAAATCCAGGTCGTAGACGGCGTAGCGGCAGTCGTCCACAGGCAGCGAGGCCGTGAAGTCGTCATAGCTCTCCCCGGGCGCACCGGTCTTCTCGACCACGACCTCCTCCGTGCTGTCGTCGATCTTGAATATCACGTACCGGTGCACCTTCCTCCTCTTCAGCTCCATGAACGCGCTCTTGCTCCGCTCCGGCACGTCAATCCACGCCGGCGAGTTCCCACCCTACACAAACAACCGGCCAGCTCCCCCGTCAGCCACAGAACAACAGACATTCCCGCTCGCTCGGTTGCCAAGATCGGCGAAAAAGAAAGGAGAAAACAACAACCATGAGCGTAAACCCAAGAAACTCCATGGTGCTGTTGCAATTGCCGCCGAGGAAGCCCGGCGGAGGGGTTAAAAGGGGAGGGGGGGACAGGGGGTGGGGGTGGGAACTCACCAGGCACGGCCACGCCAAGGCCGCCGCCGCCGCCAGCGCCATGTGCTCTCGCTCGCCAAGATCCTGGTCTCGCGGCGGGGTGGTGCTGGTCGATCCGAGGGAGGCGGGCGGGCCGAGGGATCGATCCCACGGGCGGTGGAGGAGATTGGGTTGAGGTGGGATTAGTTTAGTTTTCCGATGGGAGGCGGGATCGAGAAAGCGTATTGATGATGGGATCATGGGATTCGTGCGCGGCGCCCCGCCGCGTCCAGTTGAAATCGGCACCTTCAACCTAGATTTGGGCCATCAAACAGGCCCAGTCTGTGAACCAAATAGTAGTCTCTCTCCTATAGACGGCCCTGCTAATAAGGAGAGCCCGGCCCAATAGAAAGATTATTTTCTTCCAAAAGTGGTTTCGAAGCGCGAGCTCTATGTCTCGCATTAAGCGAGATGAATGGTTCTCCAAAATCACTTATTAAGTGGTACTCTTTGCAATCCCTCAGGAAAAAATAGTACTCTTTGCAAATGTCACTTCCATCTTCCCAGATTGTGACAAGTGTCGCACTACATGTGACTCATTTGTCTCAACCTGTGAGTTTTTCCTTTTCCGTAGATTCGTTTATTCAAAATATTTTATCTCTCAAACCGTGCGTCAAATCTTGAACAGTTTTCACCGTGGAACTCCTCGCGTCGAGATATTCAAAATTAGATCATATATTGATAGGTTTCGATGAAAAAATTCCACAACAAAACCCAAACTGGGAGCATGTTTTTTCCCTTTCCAAGAGACACGTCCGTGCCTCTCGCGGAAGCATATATGTGCCTCCACGAGAAGTAAATTTTCATTTTTAAGAGGCACGGCCATTCCTCGCATAAGCAAATTCGTGTCTCCACGCGAAGTAAATACGTGCCTCTCGTGGTAGAAAAAAACATGTGTTTTCCCTTTTATGAGAAAAACATTTGTGCCTCTCGCGTAAGCACACCACGTGAAAAAAATCTGTGCCTCTCATGTAAGGAAAAAAATAAAAATGCATTTTATTTTCCTTTTTCGAGGAGACCGACCCTGCCTCTCGCGAAAACATATGCGGGCCTCCACAAGAAGTAAATATGTGCCTCTTGTGGAAGGATCGTGTGTCGGTGCTAAAACCGGCGGATCTCGGGTAGGGGGTGCGGAGTTGTAGTTCTATGAACAATGGTAACAAGGTAGGAGGGAGATAATGTTTACCCAGGTTCGAGCCCTCTTGAAGAGGCAAAATTCTACGTCCTGCTTTGCTTGTATTGATGTGATGGAGTATAGAGTACAAAATGATCTACCTCGCGATCGTATGATCATGTTCTATACCCTAAGGTTTATAATCGTGTCCCTAAAGATTAAACCCCGCAACTTATATACAAGCGGGGGTACCTAGGTTACACATATGGTCGGTTGCTAACATGTCGGCTATTAAGCTATCCTTGAAGTACAATGTCAAGTCTTTGGAGGTGTCCACCTGGGTTACAACGAGGTTCAGAGCTCCGGAGCCCTTCCTTTCAATGATCGGTGGGCGTAAGTTCGGCCCATGGAGTGTGGGTCACATAGATTAGTACCCCTTAGTCCAGGACACCATTATCATGCCTCTCGTGTAAGCAAAATCGTGACTCCACGAGAAGTAAACATGTGCCTCTTGCGGAAGAAAAAAATAAAATGCATTTTTTCGTGTAATTGTTTTTCAAAAAAAAATTGGTCAAAAACATAGGAAAAACCGGGGGAAAACAAAAAAAATCATCTAAAAGCTAAAAACGCATACGGAAAAGTAAAAAAATTCGGAGTGAGTGTTCAAAGCGCGACATATGGCGTTGGCTGAGAGCACGCCAAGCGGCGCGCTCCCAGCCCACCCCAAGTGGCCCTTGCGGGGGCTCCCGAAGGAGTACTCCTTATTTTTTTTAACACAGTACAAACGCAAGTGCTCATATATACGCGCATACAATCACCCGTATAAACATACACACGCACATCCTACCCCTATGAGCACCTCCGAGAGACTTGGCTGGCATATCATGCTTGAGATTTTACGAAGAATTAGTTGCTCTCATGGTTCTCTCGCTGAAGCGTCTGGGGTAATCGGGCCGACCCATTAAAACATACTCCCTCCGTCCGGAAATACTTGTCGGAGGAATGAATGTATCTAGATGTATTTTAGTTCTAGATACATTCATTTTTATGTATTTCTTCGACAAGTATTTCCGGATGGAGGGAGTACAAAGAATAGAAA